>NC_068396.1:973217-1258843 GCF_023724105.1 Carassius gibelio
TTCCTGCGGAACTGCCAAATACAAAGGTGAACAGAAACAAATACGAGATGAAGAAGAAAAAGTAGTAGCCTTTATCGAGACTATTATATTTTATATTTATATTGTTTATATTCGTATTTAAACCTCAATTAATAACTTAGTTATGGATCATGATTATGCTTTGCCTGCACATTCTGTGAAGCGCAAACGCACGGGTGAAATAAATGACCCGAGAAGGTTTTGGGACAAGAGAAGCAACAAGACACGGGTAAATATTGGAGTTGCATTTCCAAGATAGAGAGAGCTTCGTGACAAGCTGAAACTACAGAGAGTTGCCGAACTTGCTTGCATTCTGATAAACAGGTATGCATCCATTCAGCTAACTTTATCTATCCGTATATTTTGAGAAACGATAATGTCTGGTGTAAAACGCAGACGCACTAGCTCTCATGTAAATCTACATTTGTTCTACATCTAGCTGAATACAGTAGCTTCAAATGCAGTTCTCTAACTTGTTCGATATCATAGTATAACGTAATTATAATTATTAACGAAAGGCGGCTGTGTTTTTAAACATATATTACTACTAGCTAGATGGATTATTGATTTGATAGGGGTCTCATAATTCATATAGACGGTTTCATCGGGCGGACGCGCCTGGACCTAAGTTAACTTCCGGTCTGTGTTGTGTATATCGGTCTGGCTGCAGTGCCTTCTACAAACGCAGTTAAAGGCAAGGTGATGAGTAGACTGAAGTTGGGCTGAGGTGGTTGTGCTGTGGGATGTGTTTCCCATACATTTATTTATTTTTTGAGATTCGCCACAATTTTAAAACTGATCTTTTTTCAAAAGGACTTCATTGAGTAACGTTGCGTACCGCACGCTTAATAATAATAATAATAATTCCTTACATTTATGTTTAAATATCAAAAAGAGGGACAGGTGTTTTTATATCGCTGTATTTCTGAAGGAAGACTTGCATGTTATATGCCTGATAGCAGCGTGGGAGCGTACCAGCTCTGCTTCGTTTACAGCTGTTACTGGGGAAACCTCTATTTCTGGCGCTTTATGTCTGTGCTTTAAAACATCTCCTGTTTGCAAATAATGAATTTGCATTTTCATTAAGTCCGCCTGATCCACGCAGCAAACATTTTGGCTGTTGTTATTGATTCTGTTTGAAAGTCTACCGGAAGTTAAGTTAGGTCCACAAAAGCGCTCATGAGCAGTAACGTTTGTTTATGTTGTTGCCGTTGAAACCGTCTATATCTCTCTGTTCGAAAAGACGTGATTGTCAAAATACTAAGTTAGAATGAGTGAGGAATGATAGGGAGCGACATGGCGCGTGTTCCAATGAACAACAACTCCCATGAGCCTTACGCTCTTTCCCGACGTCATCAAAGTACGTCTTATGTTATTATTTTGATTGAGTGACCCCTGGTGGCCAAAAATTCCATACTACACGTTTATAGAGAAGACCTAGGGGAAAAAAATAACTCTTGAAGAAACAAGTAGCTGGGGGGTGTTCCAGAAAGCAGGTTATGTGACCCAGGTAATTTAGGAGTAAGTAAGCGTATAACCTCAGCTTTCGGCTCAAAAAACGGAGGTAACTTTCAGGTCATGTAAGTAACCATAGCAACTGACTCTCTGATGTTGCAGGGTTAGTTTGTTTCAGAGAGGTTTCCGAGCATGGCGTGCCCTTTTGATGAGGATCCTGTGGACGTAGAGGCACAGATTATACGTGGTTTTTTTCGCCGTGAGAGGGTGATAAGAACAAATATCGATGTCTTTTCTTGTTCTAATGAATATTTGCAGGAACGCTATTGTTTTTCTTGGGATTTATTTATTTATTTAACAAACCTACTAAAACCACACATAAGAGCGCCAAACATATTCTTTGTATTGCTCTGCGCTTTTTTGACACAGAGAATTTTCTCTATAATGTGGCCGATGCAGAGCACGTGGGAAAAGCAACAGTGTCTAGAGCTGTTCGTACAGTATGCATGGCACTGAAGCGGTTTCTACACACTTTTGTCCAGTTCCCTGGCCATAAACCTGTGCGCTTTATTAAAGAAGAATTCCACAGGGTGGCAGGTTTGCTCTCAGAAATTGTCATCTTCTTCAATTAAATTACATTTAATACGTTTATTTTGACTGCACACATGTAAAGGCTACACATACTTCTTAAACTTGTAATTAATCTTAATTTCATTGTTCCCAAACATGCTTGGGTGCATTTATGGCACCCACATTCCTATTAAAGCTCCATCTATAAATGAGGGAGACTGTTAATAGAAAGTCTGTGCATATCATCAATGTGCAGGTAATAGTTATTTTTTGGCTCCTTAATATTGGTGTTACAAATAATAAACGTATTGCTCTCCAACAGTTCTATGTGATGTAACCCACCTCCTCACTAATGTTGAGTCAAAATGGCCTGGGTCTGTACATGATGCCAGAATATTAAGAGAGTCATCTCTGTGCAACAAATTTCAACAGGGTACGCTTGGTTAGACAAATGCTTGTAGTCTTTATTACATTTACAAAACACCTCAAACATTACATGACACTTCTATGGTTACTTGCTGGGGGCCAGAGGATTCCTTTGCCTCCCCTATATGATGACACCCTACCCTGATCCTGAGCCCGGACCACAGAAACGATTTAACCGGTCTCACAGCAGAACACAGGCCAAGGTGGAGAGGACAATAGGCATTCTGAAGGCGAGGTTTCAGTGTCTGCGTGGGCTCAGGGTCACTCCAAATAGGTCATGTGACATCACAGTAGCTTGTGTGGTACTTTACAACATTGCCACAATAAGAGGAGAGAGGCATCCCCCCTGTCCTGATGAAGAGGACCTAGAACACCCATTGAATCTGGCAGACCACAGAGATGGCAGAATGCTTAGAGATATAATTTGTCAAAATCACTTTAATTTGTTCCATTTATTCAAATCCTGAAATAAAAGAGACATGACAGATTTGCATTTATTGCTTTATGCACACACACACACACACACAAACAAAAGGATTCATGTTCACTTATGATTTTCACCTTAAGGCGATGCTCCAGTAGTTCCAATTTCCAGTTCGGCCTTTTTAATAGATAGCCTTCTCTCCTCTATAGATAAGATACTCAATGTGTAAACTACTAAAGTATGACAGACACTGAATAAAGGCATTAGGAACACGCAAGAATAAAAAGATAAAAAAAAAAAACGGATTACTGTATACAGCATATTCTGTAAAATAGAATATCTATTCACAATGCACAAGTGAAACAATGACTGCATTTTTTGAAGCATTTAGCCTTCTTCCTAATGACAAGAGTTAATGATTGTTTTGTCCAAACGTATGACTACATTGTGCCAAGTCACTTGAGTTGTTGTGGGAGGTAGCGAAGTCTGACAAAGTGCCCTCTGAAATACCATCTACCACAGGGTGACCTTTATTGAGTGAGAGACCCAACTCCTCAGATGGAGTGAGAGGAGGTGGAGGTAGACCCCCACCAGTTAGACGTGCCTCAGCCTTTATTCTATTAGCTATATAGGAAGAATAAAAGAAAGACTTAAAAAGAAAGACTGTAAAAGAAATTTAAAGGGATAGTTCACTCTCAAATAAAATTTTGATATGTTTTAGCTTACCTCAAGGACATCCAAGATGTAGGTTTCTTTGTTTCCTCAGTATTTCCTCAGGATGCTAGGGCTGATGGCTTCCACCTCCCCAGTTTTACAGCTCGACCTCCTACGAATGTGGCCCCTGCAATACTGGCTGAAACTCCGGGTCCCACCTCATGCTTGGCGGCACGGCCGCTTTCGCATCAGGGTCAACCAGACCTGTCTAGCAGCCCTGGAGCCTTGCATGAACCCTGTTTGGTTCAGTCGTGGAGTACCCCTACAGGCGGTTTCCAGAAGGATGGTGCTCTCAACAGATGCGTCCAACCTGGGTTTGGGTGCTCTGTGCGGGGGCAGACCAGAAATGTATTCAAATGTCATTCAAATGTTGGGTTAATAAGATATGGTTTAAATTCTTTATTTAGTACATAAATGCAAAACTTACCCTTCATCAAGCCTCAGACATGACCGAAAAAAAAACATGACCGATTCATACAACATATTCATTTTTTGCATTTACTGTTATCTGTAATCTGTAACCAAAAAGGCAATTTGCAATTGTAAAACGAACATATCTAAAATATATGATGGCCAATAAAATAACAAATGGTACAGAGAACGAGCTTGTGATGAACAGACATAATGTTAGGCCTAACATTAAAGTGCGTCCAATTGAATGTAATGTTTTAACAACATGTCGATTGTTCGGCTGACAAAAATGTCTTTCTAAAAAAGTAGTTATATATTATCCTAGCTTGAACTGTTGATTAAAAAAATACGCTTAACATTACTCAGTAACGAATACTAACTGAAACTCATGAAACCTGACTGGGATAATCTTCCAGTGGGCGCGGAAATGCAGAGCCTATTCAGCATAGCTATCTGGCACCCACTTTTCCGGTAAAATACACCTTTAATCGCTCAAATTGCCCATCTTAATGATATTTAACATGTGGAGAAACAATTTTTTGTCAAATCTCAAATGTTACATTACAGTCTGCAGTGCTAATGCAACACAGCAGAGTGGCCACCATATCAGAAATGCAAACCTTGAAAGGTAAACAAAGTTTGAAAAACTATGACAAAGCATAAATTATTCTGCTAAACTGAGCATTGATCTCCCTTAAATTGTTACACAAGCATTCACTCACCTCATCTACCACAACATGTTGAATATGCTTCTTCGTGCCTTAATGTGTTCCTCCGCAATTTAGTTAGTTCACTGTATAGTCTGCCCTTGTCTCCTTGATTGATGTTGCACTGCGATGACTATGTATTTTTATTTTTTTACCTTTATTTATATAGTGCTTTAAACAAAATACATTGCGTCAAAGCACTGAACAACATTAATTTGGAAAACAGTGTCTCAATAATGCAAAATGATAGTTAAGGCAGTTCATCATTGAATTCAGTGATGTCATCTCTGTTCAGTTAAATAGTGTCTGTGCATTTATTTGCAATCAAGTCAACGATATCGCTGTAGATGAAGTGACCCCAACTAAGCAAGCCAGAGGCGACAGCGGCAAGGAACCGAAACTCCATCGGTGACAGAATGGAGAAAAAAACCTTGGGAGAAACCAGGCTCAGTTGGGGGACCAGTTCTCCTCTGACCAGACGAAACCAGTAGTTCAATTCCAGGCTGCAGCAGAGTCAGATTGTGCAGAAGAATCATCTGTTTCCTGTGGTCTTGTCCTGGTGGTCCTCTGAGACAAGGTCTTTACAGGGGATCTGTATCTGGGGCTCTAGTTGTCCTGGTCTCCGCTGTCTTTCTGGGCAGTAGAGGTCCTTTCTAGGTGCTGATCCACCATCTGGTCTGGATACGTACTGGATCCGGGCGAGTGACCCTCTGATCTGGATACAGACTGGATCTGGTGGCCACGGTGACCTCGGAACAAGAGAGAAACAGACAAATATTAGCGTAGATGCCATTCTTCTAATGATGTAGCAAGTACATAGGGTGGTATGTGAAGTGTTTCCGGTTCCGGTTTACCTAATTAATGCAGCCAAAAAATCCTTTAACGGATTTGGAAATTAAAAGCATATTAGTATGTTATGTGTATGCCAGGTTAAAGAGATGGGTCTTTAATCTATATTTAAACTGTAAGAGTGTGTCTGCCTCCCGAACAATGTTAGGTAGGTTATTCCAGAGTTTAGGTGCCAAACAGGAAAAGGATCTGCCATCCGCAGTTGATTTTGATATTCTAGGTATTATCAAATTGAGTTTTGAGAACGTAGCGGACGTAGAGGAGTATAATGTAAAAGGAGCTCATTCAAATACTGAGGTGCTAAACCATTCAGGGCTTTATAAGTAATAAGCAATATTTTAAAATCTATACAATGTTTGATAGGGAGCCAGTGCAGTGTTGACAGGACCGGGCTAATATGGTCATACTTCCTGGTTCTAGTAAGAACTCTTGCTGCTGCATTTTGGACTAGCTGTAGTTTGTTTACTAAGCGTGCAGAACAACCACCCAATAAAGCATTACAATAGTCTAACCTTGAAGTCATAAATGCATGGATTAGCATTTCTGCATTTGACATTGAGAGCATAGGCCGTAATTTAGATATATTTTTGAGATGGAAAAATGCAGTTTTACAAATGCTAGAAACGTGGCTTTCTAAGGAAAGATTGCGATCAAGTAGCACACCTAGGTTCCTAACTGATGAAGAATTATTGACAGAGCAACCATCAAGTCTTAGACAGTGTTCTAGGTTTGTCATGATTCTGCCTTCATGTCCTGACTTTTCTCTAGTCTTGAGGCAGGATCATGACAGACCCTTGTTTTGTGTACAAGCACATGGCCTTGTCTTTGGGCCATGTGCTTGTGTTGTCTCGTTCCCTTGCCCCGCCACCTTTGTTATCCTAGTCTTGTCGTGATTGCCGTATCTGTGCCACCTGTTGTGTCTTAATTAGATCCCCTATTTAGATCCCCTAGTGTGCTCTGTCTTGCGTCGGTTCATTGTTTCCTCATTTGTGTTCCACTGAGATTGTTCCACACTGTGATTGAGATTGTGATTGTTCCTACATGTGAGTGTTTACCATATCGTGAGTGCCTCTATATGTTTCTGAATCCCTGAAGAAGTCTTTGTATTACCATGAGTGTTTGTTTATAGTTAGTGTTTAGAGTCCTTGTTTATCTTGTCAGCCCAGTCCTGTTTGGATATTTTGTAGCTACCCTAGTCAGTGTTTTCCCCCTCGTGGGTTTTGTTTTCCCCTTTTGTGTTAATAAACCCTCTGTGTAACCTGATTCCTGTCTGCACTTGAGTTCCTCCCTTGCCAAACCGTGACAAGGTTATTACAAGCAGAGTTTTTAGGCCCTATAATTAACACCTATGTTTTTTTCTGAATTTAGCAGTAAGAAATTACTCATCCAATTTTTTATATCGGGCTGCGAGGAAATATAGAGCTGAGTATTATCAGCATAACAGTGAAAGCTAACACCATGTTTCCTGATGATATCTCCCAAGGGTAACATATAAAGCGTGAAGAGTAGCGGCCCTAGTACTGAGCCTTGAGGTACTCCATACTGTACTTGTGATCAATATGATACATCTTCATTCACTGCTACGAACTGATGGCGGTCATATAAGTACGATTTAAACCATGCTAATGCACTTCCACTGATGCCAACAAAGTGTTCAAGTCTATGCAAAAGAATGCTGTGGTCAATTGTGTCAAACGCAGCACTAAGATCCAATAAAACTAACAGAGAGATACACCCACGATCAGATGATAAGAGCAGATCATTTGTAACTCTAAGGAGAGCAGTCTCAGTATTATTATACGGTCTAAATCCTGACTGGAAATCCTCACATATATAATTTTTTTCTAAGAAGGAATATAATTGTGAGGATACCACCTTTTCTAGTATCTTGGACAGAAAAGGGAGATTCGAGATCTATAATTAACAAGTTCTTTGGGGTCAAGTTGTGTTTTTTTTTTATGAGAGGCTTAATAACAGCCAGTTTGAAGGTTTTGGGGACATATCCTAATGACAATGAGGAATTAATAATAGTCAGAAGAGGACCTATGACTTCTGGAAGCACCTCTTTTAGGAGCTTAGATGGTATAGGGTCTAACATACAAGTTGTTGGTTTAGATGATTTAACAAGTTTATACAATTCTTCCTCTCCTATAGTAGAGAATGAGTTGAACTGTTCCTCAGGGGGTCTATAGTGCACTGTCTGATGTGATACTGTAGCTGACGGCTGAATGGTTGCAATTTTATCTCTAATAGTATTGATTTTAGAAGTAAAGTAGTTCATAAAGTCATTACTGTTGTGGTGTTGGGAAATGTCAACACTTGTTGAGGCTTTATTTTTCGTTAATTTAGCCACTGTATTGAATAAATACCTGGGGTTATGTTTGTTTTCTTCTAAAAGAGAAGAAAAGTTATCAGATCTAGCAGTTTTTATGCTTTTCTGTAGGATATGCTACTTTCCCGCCAAGCAATACGAAATACCTCTAGTTTTGTTTTCCTCCAGCTGTGCTCCATTTTTCGGGCTGCTCTCTTTAGGGTGCGAGTATGCTCATTATACCATGGTGTCAAACTGTTTTCCTTAACCTTCCTTAAGCGTAAAGGAGCAACTGTATTTAAAGTGCTAGAAAAGAGAGAGTCCATAGTTTCTGTTACATCATCAAGTTGTTCTGAGGTTTTGGATATGCTAAGGAATTTGGATACATCAGAAAGATAACTTAAAAAGCAGTCTTTTGTGGTAGAAGTGATGGTTCTTCGATACTTGTAACAAGAAGTAGAATTTACAATTTTGGCTATATGAAGTTTGCACAGAACTAAATAATGAGCTGAGATATCATCACTTGGCTGAATAATTTCAACACTATCAACATCAATTCCATGTGACAGTATTAAATCTAGAGTATGATTTCGACAATGAGTAGGTCCTGAAACATGCTGTCTAAGACCAATAGAGTTCAGAATGTCTATAAATGCTGATCCCAATGCATCTTTTTCATTATCGACATGGATATTAAAATCACCAACTATTAAAACTTTATCTGCAGCCAGAACTAACTTGGATGTTAAAAGTATTAAACATGAGTCCAATGTTTAGTTTTGCTAGGTATACCTATGGTGACACAACGGCATTATCGACACACTGCCCAGCAGGGGGGACAGACAGTTACCTGTTTAATGAATATGCATGAGACGCAGTTTTCATAATGAGGTTGCGCTGAATAAAGAGCTCTACAATGCAATTCTTACTAGTAAGAATCATTATTGTAGAGCTCTACAATTACATTTTTAATAATATGAATGTAATGTCAGAACTCTACAGGTACTACACATCTACAGAGTCAGGTCAAGTCATGTCACCTTTATTTATATAGCGCTCTAAACAAAATACATTGCGTCAAAGCAACTGAACAACGTTCATAAGGAAAACAGTGTGTCAATAATGCAAAATGACAGTTTAAGGCAGTTCATCATTGAATTCAGTGATGTCATCTCAGTTCAGTTTAAATAGTGTATGTGCATTAATTTGCAATCAAGTCAACGATATCGCTGTAAATGAAGTGACCCCAACTAAGCAAGCCAGAGGCGACAGCGGCAGAGCTCTCTAATACAATTATTGCTAGTAACAATTCAATTACAGAGCTCTGTGATTGAATTAGAGAGCTCTACAATTGCATTCTTACTATTAAGAACTGAATAAGAGAACTCTGTAATTCAGTATTTACAAGTAAAATTATGATTATAGAGCTCTCTAATTCAGTTCTTACTAGTATGAAATTAAATTAGAGAGCTGTCTAATCAAATTACAAATATCTGCAAATACATTATTTCTGGTAACAATTGAACTAGAGAGCTGTTCAATTCAATTCTTACTAGTAAGAATTACTATCAGAGAGCTATTTAATGTCATTATTACTAGTAACAATTGAAATAGAGAGCTCTTTAATTCCATTAGAGAGCTCTCTAATTCAGTTTTTACTAGTAAGAATTCCAGTTGTAGAGCTCTCTAATCTACTTATTAATGGTAACAAATCCCAATTGCAGAGCTCTCTAATTAAGTTGTTACTAGAAAAAAATGCAATTGCAAAGCCCTCTAATTCAATTAAAGAGCTCTGCAATTATAGTTATCTCTTTTTTTATTATTATTATTTTTTTTTTACTAGTAACAATTAAATAAGAGAGCTCCGAAATTGCATTTTTACTAGTAAGAATTGAATTAGAGAGCCCTACAATCATAATTGTTACTAGTGAAAACTGAATTAGAGAGCACTCTAATAGGAATTCTTACTAGTAAGAATTCAGTTGTAGAGCTCTGTAATTAAAACTGAATGTCAATAGAGACATTTGTAGAACTCATTTGTAGAACTCTCTAAATGAAATTCTTACTAGTAAGAAATTAATTGGAGAGCTCTATAATAATAATTGTTAATAGTAATAATTGAATTAGAGAACTCACAAATGCAATTGCAGAGCTCTCTAATCATAATTGTTACTAGTAAGAAATGAATTATAGAGCTCTCTAATCATAATTGTTACTAGAAGGACTTGAATTATAGGCTTGCCATAAGTATTTAAACTTGTGATCACACCCCCTCTTCTGTGAACTACTATTTGGAATCATTCCAAACTGATTACTTTCGATTGTTTGGAAAAATATCCCAGAGGAGACCAGTAATGATCATGGGACCCTCGTTCTACTTCATGCTGTTGCCTATAGTTTCTACAAAATATCTCTGGGCCAGCTGCATTAATACACCTGCTTAATTTTATACATTTTCTTAAGCAATAGATCACACATCATATATACTTTGCCTCTTCCTCATGCAACATTTTCTCATTATACCTGATCACAACTCACCAAATATAACCGAGTAAAAAGCTTGACTTCAACTTCAGCACTTCAATGAAAAATTCAGTCCATAAAAACCATTTATAGTGTTTTCTATGAGTAGAATAAATATTAATTTGCTGATCACTGTTAATGTTATGTCATACAATCCCTGCTGAAAATGCTGCATGAACGTTTTGGTAAATTGCTGGTTTATGCTAATAGTATTTTAACAGTACGTTCTCAAACAATGTTGAGTTGGTGCTGAGGATCAGCATGCAAAATATACTCTTTTCTACTGATTAACAATCCTGGATTTTTCCTTATGGTTTGCAATGTTTTGATTACTTTTTTAATTCTTGATTTAACTTACTAAACATATGTACAATACAATATTTGAAAATGTATTTCTGGAGAAGTATATTTGCTAACATTTCTGTTTTTGCAGTTCCCCCTAAAACTACTGGCTGTCCATGCATGCTTTTGGCTTGTTGACATCTGCAGCTACTATACATTGTAAGAGATGGAAGATCCTAATAAGCATGACAGTGGACTTTTCAAGCTCCCAGAGTGGCAATAATGTGGGGAAGCATTTCCGCAATCTCCAGAATAAGATGTTGAACACAGGCATTTCTGTAGATATGACAGACATTACAGATGAGGATGTAGAGGTGGGTATTTTTAAATTTTTTAAAAGTTCTTTTTTTTTATTTTTTATGGAACTATCAGCAAAAATGGAGAGAATAATAATAACCAGTTATGAAAAATATTATAAATAAAATAATTTCAATTGTCAATTATTGACTTAAAATACCTACTCAACATAAGAGAAGATATTTAAAAATTAACATATAAACTTTTAACATTATTGTTATTAATTGTTAGCATGACATGGGACCCACACCTTTTCAGAGGCACTTTGAACACATCATAGCAGAGACACCTGTACACGATGAGGGGGAGCCAAATAAATACCATTCTAAAACATTCATGCCCATAAAAAAATGTAAACAATAATAAAAAAAAGATCATACAAGATTCAAGGCAATTGTTTCATTTTGAGTTTATTTCCCAACCGCTAGATGGCAGTTTTCATCTCTGAACAAATCCTGAGTGACAGGAAATACTAGCATTAGAACACGCCACTAATGTTATCGTTAATATCATTGGTAGTAATGAAGGATGAAATAATTTTCCCAGTTCCTGTTTCAGTATACAAAGCTGAAGTGTGCCGTCATTTGGGCTTTTGTGGTAACGTTAATACGGGACTGTTGCGCCGGTTCCGCCGCTTGCTACGTCCTGTGTGAAGAGTCTAATGTGGGGCACAGCTATAGGGAGGGTCTCATTTGGGGGCTTTTTGTGCATTTGGGGCGGTGCTCGCATTGCGGGTTTCGAAAGAAGGGTCTGTCTGCAGACTGCAAGAGAGAGGTGCAACTTGAAGTTGTCCAAATCATACAGAACCACGGGAGATGTCAAAATGAAATGTCAGGATGCGTTTGAAGGTCGCCGTGATTTTTCCAAGTAAGACATGTTCCTGGATCAACATCTTCTGATAATCCTGGATCAACATTATTGTCCAAAAATATAGTCTTAACCCAATCTCTACCCCTAAACCTAACCCTACCCGTAATGTATTCCCAAAATCAGTGGGTAAGGATAGCTGGTTAACAAGAGTGTAGAAGCACCTAACTCTGGTTGTAAGCCTAAAACAGATATTTTCTGAAAAGTTGTATCTCTATTCTGATTGGTTGATTGGAATGTTGTTCCAGGATCAACAAGGATGTTGATATGTTGATCCAGGAACACTTGGTGAAATCACGCTTGGCTGCCTTTGAAACCGCATACCCTCCAAGTAGGCACCACTGATCTATATATGATTCCCTATTATAGATCAGTAGTAGGCACTTAATTTCAGTATGTACTAACTTAACGAGCGCTAAAAGAGTACATACTCTATGGCCTGAATGCTTATGTATGAAGTATGAATAATATTTGGATATCATCATCCACTATGTTGATCATGTGACCTACAAAGTTAAAACAAGCGCAAAAAAATAAAAGATATGAGTGATAGGTTTAATTAATCTTTTGTAAGATTGATTTAAATTTGTAAGTATCTTGATAGTGACTAAACTTGCCCATGTTGTGGTCTTGTTGAAGATACAGCTGCTGTGATTGTAGTATAGCCAATACTGTTAATTTATTTTTTATATTTTTAACTCCACTAATTTGATCAAGTTTTATCCTTAAAGCATTTTTTTATTACAAAAACCCAAAATCGTTATCTCTTGAAAATTTGGTCATTTATTTTGTGCAAACTGTTTAATCAACAAAACAAGTGGCTTGAATCTCCTTTGTTTTCTTCTTTTTCTTGATGAATTTAAATTGAATTAAACGCTTTTGTTTCATCCCTCGGGCTTAAAAAAAAACATAGCCTGAATGCACTGTAAGTCGCTTTTGGATAAAAGCGTCTGCTAAATGCATACATTTAATTTAATTTAATTTAATTTAATTATTCAAAGATATTTAACCTTGTCACTGTGCTGTTTTCTATGTATATTATCTCATACTATGAACACATGACATTTTTATTTACTGTTTTATGATTATTCATTGTTAGATACAACCATCTTACCCTGATCTTTTCTGTAATTATAAGTTCAGCAATAATAATAAAAAAGAGGGTCAGGTGCACTAACACCTCATAGCATCACTAACTCAACAGTCTAGTACAGTTTCCCGCAGCGACTTGGCAATATCTGCACAAATGACACATCGATTACCTGATAGAAGATCTCGCCTTTGGAGAGGACTGTTGATTTTATTTATATAAATGTAAGTTTTACTACTTAAAAGTTAAGATTACCCATAATGAACTGCATTTTTTGGCCATGCCAACACTTATATGAAATAATAATAATAAATTCCAACCAATAAAAAAGTTCTTAAAATTACATTTTAGTAAAAGAATGACATTTTTTTTGACGTGACATAGCTGCACATGAATATACACTAGTTGAACAAATGCAGTCGATGTGAATACATACATTTTCAATCAAGCAATGAATACATGAATTAATAAAATATTTATATTTATTTACTGACAACAAGAAACATAAATAAATGATTGAAATAATGTATAAAAGTTAGCTTCACAATAAATAAAAACATATACAAGTCATATGGCACATGAAACAAAGCTTCATTCAAACTTATTGTTCTAACAATCATGTATTTACAGATGGTGAAACCAACATCCTACTATCATCTCAACACACCTGTGCCAATTCTGCTGCTGCGCTTTTCTCAAAAGGGGATGTCGTTGAGCAACAGGATGAGGAAGACCATGATGACGGCTCTCTGAATCACACAACCTTGAAGCAAGAGCAGAAGAACATGTGTGGGACAATCTGACTGCTGCTGTGTCTGCTCCAAACAATCATGTGCATGCTTTCCATGAGCACGACTACCTGTGAAACATTTACAGAGAGTTTACAAGTACATGCATTTTTTTTTGTAGATTTATTACTTGTGTAGTGAGCTAAACCACTGAACTGGTGTGCAGAAGGTTGCTGGTTTAAAACCACCAGTATGTCCCTGAGCAAGGCTCTTTTCTCCAGGTTGATCAGGGCATTGTAGGCCCCTGTAATAAGAGCACTGTAAATCACTTTGGACAAACTCCATTAAACTTTTTGATGATGATGCTTTTGAATCTTCTGAAAGTCAAACTTCATTGTATAAACAGAAACCAGCAAAACAAACTTTACCAAAATCAAATCCTCAGTGTCTTTTGGTCTTTCTCTAGATGTTCCTGCTGGATGAGACAGTTAGGGCAGGTGGAGTGATGGAGTGTCTCATCTGTGTCACTGGACCATTTCCAGGATGCTGCTGTGGGACTTCTCCATCCTCACAACACACACCAGTCTGCAGACATTCAGATCTTACAAAAATACACAAACGCAATACAAAAGCAAATATTTTTAACAGCATAATGCCATCTGATCGCTGCATTAGAAGTAACAAAATTATCTTACTTTATCCCTTTTGTTTCAGGTTTTCCCTTTTTTTCCCGTTTCCTTGCAGGTCCTGGTCCACCACAAAATATCTGCAGCAAATGCACAGGAATCAAGAATAAGAGAAGTGCTGTAATAATTGTTTAAAATTACACTAATTAAAAAACAAACCCGATTCCAAAAATGTTGGGACACTGTACAAATTGTGAATAAAAAAGGAATGGAATAATTTACAAATCTCATAAACTTACATTTTATTCACAATAGAATATAGATAACATATGAATTGTTGAAAGTGAGACATTTTGAAATGTCATGCCAAATATTGGCTCATTTTGGATTTCATGAGAGCTACACATTCCAAACAAGTTGGGACAGGTAGCAACAAGAGGCCGGAAAAGTTAATCAGAATCAGAATCTGAATCAGAAGGAGCTTTATTGCCAGGTATGTTTACACATACGAGGAATTTGTTTTCGTGACAGAAGCTCCGCAGTACAACGGAATGACAGCGACTGAACATAAAACACATAATAAAAGAATAAAAAATACAAATAAGTAGACAGTGAATGACAATATACAAATGACAATTGTAGGCAGGTATATTACAAAATGCAGTTATGTATGTACATATATATTGTGTGCAAAATTTAAGTGTATACTAAGTATGTGTGTTAGATAAATAAAGTGTATGTGTATATAAATATAAAGTGTAGTGTGTTCGCAGTTATTATCAGCTGTTCATAAGATGGATTGCCTCAGGGAAGAAACTGGTCCTGTGTCTGGTCGTTCTAGTGCTCAGTGCTCTGTAGCGTCGACCAGATGGCAACAGATCAAAGAGGGAGTGTGCTGGATGTGAGGGGTCCAGAGTGATTTTGACAGCCCTTTTTCTCACTCTGGATAAGTACAGTTCTTGAATAGATGGGAGAGTTGAACCGATGATTCACTCAGCAGTCCGGACTACTCTCTGTAGTCTTCTGAGGTCAGATTTAGAAGCTGAGCTGAACCAGACAGTTACTGAAGTGCAGAGGATGGATTCAATGATGGTGGAGTAGAACTGTTTCAGCAGCTCCTGTGGCAGGTTAACTTCCTCAGCTGGCGGAGGAAGTACAACCTTTGCTGGGTCTTTTTCACAATGGAGTCAATGTGAATGTCCCGAGAGATGGTGGTTCCCAGGAACCTGAATGACTCCACTGCAGTCACAGTGCTGTTCATGATGGTGAGTGGGGGGAGTGCAGGGGGGTTTCTCCTGAAGTCCACGATCATCTCCACTGTTTTGAGGGTGTTAAGCTCCAGGTTGTTGAGAGTGCACCAGACAGCCAGCTCTTTTACCTCCTGTCTGTAAGCAGACTCGTCACCGTCCTGAATGAGGCCGATGAGTGTGGTGTCGTTTGCAAACTTCAGGAGCTTGACATAGGGGTCCTTAGATGTGCAATCGTTGGTGTACAGGGAGAAGAGCAGTGGGGAGAGAACACAGCCCTGGGGAGCTCCGGTGCTGATTGTACGGGTGCTGGATGTGTATTTTCCCAGCCTCACTAGCTGCTGCCTGTCTGTCAGGAAGCTGTTGATCCACTGACAGATGGAGGTGGGCACGGAGAGCTGATTTAGTTTGGGCAGGAGAAGGTTTGGGATGATCGTGTTGAAGGCCGAGCTGAAGTCCACAAACAGGATCCTCACATAAGTCCCTGGTCTGTCTAGGTGTTGCAGAACATAATGCAGTCCAATGTTTACTGCATCGTCCACAGACCTGTTTCCTCTGTAGGCAAACTGAAGAGGATCCAGCAAGGGCCCAGTGATGTCCTTCAGGTGGGCCAGCACCAGTTTTTCAAATGACTTCATGACTACAGACGTTAGAGCCACAGGCTTGTAGTCATTTAGTCCTGTAATTTTGGGTTTCTTAGGGATGGGGATGATGGTGGAACGTTTGAAGCATGAAGGGACTTCGCACAGCTCCAGCGATCTGTTGAAGATCTGTGTGAAGATGGGGGCCAGCTGGTCAGCACAGGATTTCAGACAGGCTGGTGTAACACAATCTGGGCCTGGTGCTTTTTTCCTTTTCTGCTTCCGGAAGACCTGGCGCACCGCATCCTCGCTGATCTGAATTGCAGGTGCCCCACCTGAGAGGGGGGATGCAGGAGGTGTGAATGGTGAGAGTGCTTGATTGGAGAGGTGTTCAGGATGGGTTGCAGGAGCTGTTAATGGTGTGAACGGTTGTTTGGAGAGGCATTTGGGTCTGGTTGCAGGAGTTGTGAAGGGTGTGAATGGTTGTGTGGGGAGGCGTTCAGGGCAGGTGATGGGTGTTCTTTCAAACCTGCAGTAAAACTCGTTCAGATCGTCTGCCAGTCGTTGATTCTCCACAGTGCCGGGGGGTGGTGTCTTGTAATTGGTGATCTTCTTTAGACTTTTCCACACTGATGCGGAGTCGTTGGAAGTGAACTGAGTCCTTATTTTTTCAGAATAATTCCTCTTTGCCATTTTGATCTCTTTTTCCAGTGTGTATTTAGCCTGTTTATACAAGACATTGTCCCCCTTCACGTAAGCATCTTCTTTGGCCTGACGGAGCTGTCTGAGTTTTGCAGTGAACCACGGTTTGTCATTATTGTAAATTAGTTGAGTCTTTGTAGGAATACACATATCCTCACAGAAACTGATATATGATGTTACGGTCTCTGTGAGTTCATCCAGATCGATGGTAGCAGCTTCAAAGACACTCCAATCAGTGAGGTCAAAACAAGATTGTAAATCCTGCTCTGCTTCATTAGTCCATCTTTTTACAGTCCTTGATACAGGTTTAGCTGATTTTAGTTTCTGCCTGTAGGACGGTATAAGATGAACCAGAAGGTGATCAGAACGTCCCAAAGCTGCTCGTGGAACAGAGTGAAATGCATCCTTTATTGTGGTGTAACAGTGATCCAATATATTACTGTCTCTTGTGGGACAAGTAACATGCTGTCTGTATTTTGGCAGTTCACGGGACAGATTGGCTTTATTAAAGTCCCCGAGAATGATTAAAACAGAGTCCGGGTGATGTTGTTCTGTGTCTGTGATCTGATCAGCGAGTTTCTGTAAAGCTGAGCTCACATGCGCTTGCGGAGGGATGTAAACACTGACCAGAATGAATGAGTGAAACTCCCGCGGCGAATAGAACGGCTTGCAGTTAATGAAGAGTGTTTCGAGATTTGAGCAGCACGTCTTCTTTAACACAGTTACATCTGTACACCACCGTTCATTGATGTAAAAGCATGTCCCGCCGCCGCGCGATTTCCCAGTAGATTCTGATTCGCGATCTGCTCTAAACAGCTGAAAGTCCGGCAGATGGAGCGCGCTGTCCGGTATGGTGTCATTCAGCCAGGTTTCCGTGAAACACAGAGCAGCAGAGTGTGTGAAATCCTTATTTGTCCGAGAGAGCAGAAGCAGTTCGTCCGTTTTGTTAGGTAGAGAGCGGAGATTTGCCAGATGGATGCTAGGCAACGGCGTTCTAAACCGCGCTTCCTGAGTCTGACGAGCGATCCCGCTCGCTTCCCCCGTCTGCGCGTCCTGAAGCGCTTGATCAGCGCCGCCGCTCCTCCGATAACAACGTTCACTAAAACATCTGAATAATTGAAATCCGGAAAAACATCTTGTGGTGCGTTCTGCCGAATGTTCAGCAGTTCTTCCCTGGTGAAACTGATGGCAGGAATATAACTAAAGACAGGACAAACTAACAAAAACATATGCAGAGCTCGTCACGGAGGCAGCCATCCTGTATCGGCGCCAGCGCCTCGCACCTGTAAATGTACATATAAGGAACAGCTGGAGGACCAATTTGAAACTTATTAGGTCAATTGGCAACATGATTGGGTATAAAAAGAGCTTCTCAGAGTGGCAGTGTCTCTCAGAAGTCAAGATGGGCAGAGGATCACCAATTTCCCAATGCAGCGGCAGAAAATTTTCTCCGGGCCCAGGCTCAGTGTGAGTGCATGTGGCATAGGCAGCTTACACATCTGGAAAGGCACCATCAATGCTGAAAGGTATATCCAAGTTCTAGAACAACATATGCTCCCATCCAGATGCCGTCTCATTCAGGGAAGACCTTGCATTTTCCAACACAATGCCAGACCACATACTGCATCAATTACAACTTCATGGATGTGTAGAAGAAGGCTCCGGGTACTGAATTGGCCAGCCCACTGTCCAGATCTTTCACCCATAGAAAATATTTGGCGCATCATAAAGAGGAAGATGCGACAAAGAAGACCTAACAGAGTTGATCATCTAGAGGCCTGTATTAGACAAGAATGGTACAACATTCCCATTCCTAAACCTGAGCAACTTGTCTCCTTGTTACGATAGTCAGGGACCGCAGACTGAGAATGACAGAGAACAACGTTTATTATAGAGAATACAGTGAATACAGTGCTGGTGTCTTGAGAGGTGAGATGATCCGGAGGGTAGTAGTTAGAGACAATGGAGGCAGAAGACTCACACACACATGATGGGAACAGGAGGACACTGGAGATCGCTGTAGAGAGGTAAGTCAAGTATATGGTTAGTCCTTTTGAGTTAGCAGGTAGGTATTGACCCAGACGATGTGGTGGCCTTCCTCTTCCCCGTGGAGATTGGCGTGGAAGGTGTCTAGCAGGTTCAGATCCAGGATGTCGTTGGGTGAGACCCATGAGCGTTCCTCTGGACCATAACCTTCCCAGTCCACTAGATACTCAAGTTGTCTACCACGGTGTCAGGAATCCAAGATCTCATGAATCTCGTAGGCAGCACCATCATCCAGGATGAGTGGAAGGGAGGCTTCAGCTGCGGCTGTGGCTGCGGCTATGCCAGGCTCTGTGGAGAGGGAGACAGAAGGATGGTGAGGTTTGAGGAGTGATACATGAAAAGTGGGGTGGATCCGATACTCAGGAGGGAGGTATAGCTTATAAGTGACTTGGTTGATCTGCTCTGCGATAGTGAATGGGCCAGTGAATCTGGGACTCAGTTTGTGGCATGGTAGATGCAGGCGGATGTCTCGGGTTGACAGCCAGACCTTCTGTCCTGGTTGGTAAGTTGGGGCTTCAGAGCGGTGAAGGTCGGCTGTCATCCTGCATGTACATAGGGCCCATTGTAGCTGATGGTGGGCTGCGTCCCAGACCCTCTCGCTCTCTCGGAACCAGTATTCAACTGGTACGTCAGAGGGTCCACGGAGTGAGTCCGGTTGAAGGTTGGCGCAGGGAGTTCTATGCATACTCGGCCCAACCCAGGAACTGGTTCCAAGAGTCCTGGTGGCCAAGGCAGAAGATACGGAGGAAGCGACCAATCTTTTCAAATTTCCTCTCCATCTGCCCGTTCGACTGAGGGTGGTATCCCGATGACAGACTGACGGCCACACCTAGGAGGGAGTGAAAGGCCTTCCAGACTCAGGAGATGAATTGGGGACCTCTGTCAGAAACGATGTCCTCAGGGATGCCAAAGTACCGGAAGACGTGGTTGAACATAAGCTCTGTGGTTTCCATGGCTGTGGGTAGTCCCTTCAGGAATAAGACGGCATGATTTAGAGAATCTATCAATAATTGCAAGAATGCTTGTACAGTTATTCAAAGGCGGTAGGTCTGTGATGAAATCCACCCCTAGGTGTGACCATGGACAATTAGAAACGGGCAGAGGGAGGAGTTTGCCAGACGGTAGGTGACGGGGACTCTTCGAGATGGTGAATTCCCTACATCCTTGCACGTACATTCTGATGTCGGATGCCATGTTGGGCCACCAGAAGCGTTCCCTCAGCAGTGAGATGGTTTCACTGACCCCCGGGTGGCCAGTGCCTAATGAGGTGTGAGCCGAGTGGATGAGTGGAGTTCGCTGTGTCCTGGTGATGTATTGCAAGCCCGGTGGACAACCTGGCGGGGCGTTGGATGAGGAATTGGAGGAGGGTAGAGTCTCCGCTGACCAAGTGATTGGGCTGACAATTACTTTTTCTGGGAGTATAGTTTCAGGTTCCTCCAGGTTTTCTTCGGGAGTGTAAAAACGGCATAAGTCGTCTGCCTTCACATTCTTGGATCCGGGCCGGTAGGAGATTGAAAAGTTAAAACGGGTGAAGAATAGAGCCCAACGTGCCTGCCTGAGGTTAAGCCACTTTTCCATTTGCAAATATTAAAGGTTTTCGTGGTCTGTGAGAACTAGTAGGGGTGTGCTTGAACATTCAAATATTCATTCTGCTCTAATTATTTGATAAATAAAAATGATATTCGAATTTCGCTATATTTTTGCTTGCCATTAAAAAAAAGAAAAAAATTCCACAATAAAACCTAATTCGGTCACTTTCTGTGATTCTCCACGCATATTTGAAGATGTATGCAAGCAAAAAATAATTAATTAATGAATAAGAACTGCGGTCTTCTACGGTACTTCAAATATGCTGTGGAGAATCTCAGGCAGTGACCGAATTCAAGAACATTGTTGCGGCATCTCTCAAGCAACGAATAAACACCGCTAACTTGCAGTGAAATCTCCTCTTCTCACGTCCGCCCAAGACCCTCGGCACAAATATCTCAGGTTTCTCGATGAAAACATGAGAAGTAAGAAAAAAAAACTTTTTGGAACATTATCAGAACCTCATTGTTAACAGACTTAGTCCCCCAATCATGTTTACATGCCCGTATTTCTTAACAAGAACATGTAAAACAATAGAAAAAAAGCAAAACAAATTTCTTGACAGTTTCAAAGTTAATTGTAAGCTACATTCTGTACAATAGCCTAATTGCTGCAGGCTGCTTTATGTTTTATCTTTGTTCACTTTTTTTTTTTTTTTTGCTTTTAATCTGTACTTTTGTTTGTTTGCTCTCATTGTTAAAGGTTTTCAGCTACAAAACACGATGTGTAATGTCCAAGCTTATTGTGTGTAAGCTTGTTCAAAAATGACGGAAACAATAAATGGTGCTGAAAAATAACATCTATCTCATTAAACTTAATTTAAATAAACAAATATTTGAATATTCGTTTCTTGTGAGCTCAAATATTCGAATGCTATATTTGCGGAAAATGTCCATACCTACTAGGAAGGTGTGTTTGGCTCCCTCCAGCCAATGCCTCCACTCCTCAAGCACCAGCTTGATGGCTAAGAGCTCCCGGTAGCCGATGTCATTATTAGCCTCCGCGGGATTAAGCTTGCGGGAAAAGAAGGTACATGGATTGAGCCAGCTGGGATTCCCCTGCTGCTGGGAGAGCACCGCCCTTACCCCTGTGGTGGAAGCGTCGACTTCCATGATGAAAGGCCCATCAGGATCGGGATCGGGATGGACCAGGAGAGGAGCAGTGGTGAAGGCCTTCTTCAGGGAATTGAATGCCTCCGTGGCGGCCGGGGTCCAGGACAGAGACTTGGGCTTATTTCAGAGGAGACTGGTGAGAGGAGTGGTGATGGAGCTGTAGTCCTGGATGAAGAGGCGGTAGAAGTTTGTGAAACCGAGGAATTGTTGGAGTTCTTTTAGGGTAGTGGGAGTTGGTCAGTTCCGGATGGCATCCACCTTCCCCTCATCCATCCGGATGGCACTGCTATCGATGTTATAGTCAAGGAACTGCACTGAGGGCTTATGGAAGGAGCACTTTCAGATAGAGTTGGAACCCTCTCAGGTGTTGCAGGATGAGATTCGGATGAGATAATCTATACATGGCCGCAAGAATCCAACCTTTTTCTCCACAAAGAAGAAGCTTGAAGCAGCAGGGGAAGCAGCTGGATGGATGTAGCCTTGCGCCAGCGCATCCTTGATGTAATCCTCCATGGCTTTCTCTTCCGGGATGGAGAGGGGGTAGATCCTTACCCTTGGCACTGGCTCACCCGGAAGCAGATCTATGACGCAGTCCCATGGTCGGTGTTGATGGTAGCTTGGAGGCCCTTTTGGGGCAGAAGACATCACTGAAGGGGGCGTAACAAGACAGGCAGTGGTTCTAGGAGAGGAGTGGATGGAACAGGAAATCCACACAGACAGCCTTGGAAACAGAATTCGCCCCACTTCAGGAATTCGTTGCTCTTTCACGAGACTACTGGGTTATGCTGCTCTAACCAGGGGCACCCTAGTATTACGTCAGTGGTGGATTCCTCCAGAACCAGCAGATGGATCTTCTCCACATGAAGTAGTCTGATCTGGAGGGTCAGCGGGCCGACACCGCGGCAAACATGAACATGTGATTGGGTGGTGTTGGAGCCTGGCGTGTCTGTGACAATCCTCAGTCCCTAGACATTTGCAGACTGAGATGTGTTTATGCCATGAAATTTAAAATCAACTTATTTTTCCCTTAGAATTATAAATTTTCTGAGTTTAAACATTTGATATGTCATCTATGTTTAATTCTGAATAAAATATTTCAATTTGAAAGTTCAATTTGAAACCACATCATTGCATTCTGTTTTTATTTACAAGGGTCCAACTTTTTTTGGAATTGGGTTTGTAAACTACAACTTAAGATTTAAAATGTTTTATTTATATTAGTAGTGTACTTAGACAAATCCTTGGATGACAGCATTTCTCTCAGCACTGGATAAACACACGTGTGTCTCATCTGTCTCTGTGACATCCAAACAAGATTCAGTCTCCTCTGTGATTTACTGTATTTAAATGTTGAGTTGGTCGCTGATGTTACTCACTTTTTATCCAACACAAATTATTGAATAAATTATCAATATTGCAAATGGACAAATAAAATAGATAACGTCTCTGTTATGTATGTAACCTTAGTTTCCTGAAGGATGGAACGTACACATTACGTCAGAAAGAGACTGACGAATGGGATCTCGCACGAGAGTGATTACAAAACGAGCCAACGGTATGCCGAGTACCTTGGTCTGCAGAATTTGCACCGCAAGCTCTGCCCCACAGAGCGTGTATATAAGGAGTAGCATGAGCTACTCGCATTCAAGTCTTCGCTGAGGAGCCGAGCCAGTGACCCGGCCGTTCAGCGGAACAGCGATGTGGCAAGGGGACGTAACGTCCCAGTTCCCTCCTTCAGGGAACGAGGGTTACAACTAAGACGTTCCCTTTCAGTCGGTCACGTTCTATGTCAAGTCAAGTCAAGTCACCTTTATTTATATAGTGCTTTAAACAAAATACATTGCATCAAAGCAACTGAAGAAGATTCATTAGGAAAACAGTGTGTTCATCATTGAATTCAGTGATGCCATCTCTGTTCAGTTAAATAGTGTCTATGCATTTATTTGTAATCATGTCAACGATATCGATGTAGATGAAGTGACCCCAATTAAGCAAGCCAGAGGCGACAGCGGCAAGGAACCGAAACTCCATCAGTGACAGAATGGAGAAAAAAAACCTTGGGAGAAACCAGGCTTAGTTGTGGGGCCAGTTCTCCTCTGACCAGACGAAACCAGTAGTTCAATTCCAGGTTCAATTCAATGATGAACTACCTTTAACTGTAATTTTGCATTATTGATACACTGTTTTTCTAATGAATGTTGTTCAGTTGCTTTGACGCAATGTATTTTGTTTAAAGCGCTATATAAATAAAGGTGACTTGACTTGACTTGTTGTGAGAGAGTTCATAACAAAGCAGTTTGTGATATCGTGATATCACGTACTAATCACTCGATGTAACTGGATCTTCCCTTACAAATTCAACAAATCAAACTGAATCGTTTTAAATGGTTCGCGTCGCCAATAAGCATTAATCCACAAATGACTTAAGCTGTCAACATTTTTAACGTGACTGACACTCCTTCTGAGTCAGAATATCCCGGTAATTAATGTACTCAAATAGTACACTGACTGAACTGCTGTGAAGAGAGAACTGAGGTGTATTCCAAAAAGCAGGGTTAACTTATCGTGAACTAAAACCTGAACTCTCGGTTGATTAATCCCAAACCTTGCCTACTCGAGGTATGTGGTTCAAAAAACGCGTCCGGGAGTAAGTTCATTCAACTCAGAGTATGTTCCCGGTTAAGACTCAAGACATTCTCAACAGAGCAACGAGTCACTATAGAAACAGACTCTAAGAAAAAGTGCATATTGCCACCTAACTGATGGATGTGCAATCATTTTTATTTTTTTCCATTTAAATCTTTAATCCTTGTAAATGTGAATTATATTGTTTGTTTTATGCTAATTATTTAAGTCATATCAGATGTATTTTGATTTAGAATTTAGACATTATAGAAAATGTGATCCATGTGTGAGATAATATAAAATATATTAAAAACAAAAAATAATACAGTACAAACCAAAAGTTTGGACACACCTCTTTCAAAGAGTTTTCTTTATTTTCATGACTATGAAAATTGTAGATTCACACTGAAGGCATCAAAACTATGAATTAACACATGTGGAATTATATATTGAATTATATACATAACAAAAAAGTCTGAAACAACTGAAAATATGTCATATTCTAGGTTGTTCAAAGTAGCCACCTTTTGCTTTGATTACTGCTTTGCACACTCTTGGCATTCTCTTGATGAGCTTCAAGAGGTAGCAACCTGAAATGGTCTTCCAACAGTCTTGAAGGAGTTCCCCGAGAGATGCTTAGCACTTGCTGGCCCTTTTGCCTTCTGTCTGCGGTCCAGCTCACCCCTAAACCATCTCGATTTGTTTCAGGTCCGGTGACTGTGGAGGCCAGGTCATCTGGCGCAGCACCCCATCACTCTCCTTCTTGGTCAAATAGGCCTTGATGCTTTCAGTGTGACTCTACAATTTTCAAAGTCATGAAAATAAAGAAAACTCTTTGAATGAGAAGGTGTATCCAAACTTTTGGTCTGTACTGTATATAAGTTAAACATTACCTTGTCATAGTGTTTTATAATTTATACAGATAACTCTTATATATGCCAATAAAATAAATAATCATATTAGAATAATATTAGTGGTGGACCATTATCGGCGTTAACGTGCTGCGTTAACCTGAGACTCTTATCGGGTGATAAAAAAAATATTGCCGTTAATATATTCTCAAAGTTGGGCTGGGAGCTGGGTCTATACAAAGCAAGCTATGATGACTTTCACTTTGATATTTTATATAACCGACTGGCTGTGGTCAGCCTAAAAATATGCTAAGGACAGTTGACGGGCCAGTGCTGCACATCGTCACAAAAGCTTATCTTTTTCACGTGTTTTTAAGCCTTGCCGCTTGTCGATTTAAACATTAGAGCATCCAATAACAAGACGCGGAAAAGCTGAACAAGAAAAGTAGCTGTTCTTGTGCGCTGTGTTCGGTGCACACGCGGAGAGAGAGCCGCTTATCATGGACAGCGACACTGGACAGTGTTCTCTTCTGCAAAATTCTCCTCGAAATCCCTCCTGCACCTGAACGGACAAATACAAATCGCAGTTTGAACAAACAAAAAGATGTGAAAGAGCCCAATTCAGTACTCGTGGTGTTCTGGTGTTCAGGGCTCACGTAGAGAAAGGCGTCTCAAAACATTGAACATCGAATTTGCTTATTTTTGCTCTTGTGCCGACAAATACATACACAATATGTCAAAATATCCACCTTGGAAATTATGCTCGAAAACTGTCAGTTATTTCTTTAGTGAAAGTAAACAGTTGAGGAAAAAAATGGGATGTGTATTATATTGGATGTGTTCATCGTGTAAGAGAAATGAGTCGAACCAGACAAATTAAAGATACTCTCAAAGCGATGTTCGAAACACGAGAGCCGAATTCCTCAGGAAGTCATAAATCAGTTCTAGTGCCACAAGAACCAAGCAAGATGACCAACCAACTTGTTCACACAACAGCTTTCAACATGAACACCACTAGAGCAATTATTTACAATTTCAATTCGAAGAAGAGATTGTCAAATTTGTTGTTCGTAATTAAAATGCAACGCTGGACATCACATGAAAACCCATGAGAGTACTGCACAAGTCCCCCCCCCCCCCCCCCCGCCTAGCAGAACCAGACTAAAATTCCTAAAGGGGGAAAGGGTTTTAAACCTCTGTCTTCACAGAAAAGTCTTTTGTCAGGAGAATGGCAAAAAACTGCTTTTGTACATATATATGGACCAGAATGAACTCAAAAAGACTCATAAATGAATCAGTCCATCGCTTCACTCCATATTCATTTATGTGTAACCCACACATTTGACTATCATGTTATAATCACTTATTGTGTATGTTTTTTTAATAACTATGGCATAGCTTAACGATTTATAATTGTGTTTGGTATGTCTGTGATTGAATTTTCTTGCTTGATATTGTCCTGACAATAATTTATTTGTCCCATGTATTGTATTCGTGTTTTAGGAATCATGTCCAAAATTAGACCCTGCCAGAGCAGGAACATTCGGACCACATGCTTGGTAAGATAAACTTGTGCTATCAGTCATGCCTTGCTTTCAGTCTGCTTTTTAGTCTCTGCTATTAGTCATGCTTGCTCTTAGCTTTTAGGAGCGAAGGGCCACAAGCCAAAACCTCACCTGCCTTCGGCACACAACCCTTTCCTGCCAACGAAAGAAAACCTCCCGTCCAAGGCCTTGAAGCTGCACACGGGATGACAATCAAAGACCTCAACAAGCTGTCTGAAAACATCAGCAGGTTCAACCCGGACTCCACAGAGAGCCCCGACATCCAAGCTTACCTGCGAGATATCGAATTTCACCTGGAAGTGAGACCTCATGTGACTGACAGAGAATGGTTATACCTCCTTAGAGCCATGTCGAGTCCCGAGGTACGAAACTTTCTAGATCGACAGCCCAGTCAAACTAAGTCAAACTACCAGCGACTTCGTGAGGTCCTGATTAAAGAGTTTACAGACACAGAGTTTGAACATGGACTGTTAACTGCCTTGGAAACCAAACAAGGTCGTCAAGAGACTCCACAAGCTTATTACAACCAACTCCGACAAGCCTACTTTGGTGCACGTAACAAGCCTGACCTTGAAGAGGATGTGAACTTCAAAAGCCTCTTTCTAAGAAATTTGCACCTTGGAGTCAGTCACCATCTAGGTGTCATGGCCTGTCCGAACTCCATGACCATCCAACAGTTGCGTGACCTAACACAGAAGGCCTATAACGAGCAGACGTTGGCCTCAAAGAAAGGTAACAAAACATCCACACTCTTGAACTCTGTCAACAAAGACTCAAGCCTTGCACTGGACGACACCCAGTGGCATCACAACACCAGAGTCTTCCATCAAGAGCACAGAGAACGTGACGACCATATCCACGACCGCTTTCAGCCCAACTGCTGGAAAAATCCATGGGACCAGCCTCGCTTCACAAGAAACCAAAAGGATAAGAACATCTGGGAACCTAACCAGATATCCAAAGGTAATCAGCTCACTCATCCAAGAGAAACTCGTGTGGGTAAGCGACAACAAAACCCACCTCAGCACCACTCAGACAAGCACAGTGCTGAGTATGCACAAGAACATGACCGCTTACCATTAGAAGACGCGGAACAAGTCATGAAACAACTGAGAGAGTTCTTTCAAGACAATTGACATGCATATGACCACAAAGTTGAGTCATGCTCGCTGTGACCAGCGACAGAACGGAAGGCCGGTGTTCACCTGGTGCACCACATCAGAGATGACAAGCACCTGTTCAACAATGACCCAGAACGAACAAGTCTTTCACGGCCAACTGTTGATGAAAAATCTGAGGTACTAAAGGACATCACCTCAGTCACTAACAAACTGTCAAATGAACTCCAACTCCAAGAACCACATTCCCTGTCTGTGCAACAGCAATCACCAGAGCACAGAAGTTCAGAAAGTCTGCTACAGCCAGAAGGCATCACAAGAAGAATGCAACATGGGAGACAAAGTTTTGCAACCCAGCTTCACACAGCCATGCCAAACTGCCTCCGACTGTCTGCCAAAGAACTTCCTGCCTTGCTGGACTGACCCTCATTAGACCATGGACACGCCCTCATCCAAGCCAAGAATGCAGAGAGCCAGTCTTCAGTGACATGCTTGAAAAAGGGGGAGACCACACAGACTTGAACAGATCTGACCACACATGCACTACACCATTAACACACACAACATTACCTACACCCAGAGGTAAACACATCTACTGATAACGCATTCAACAAACATATTATTCCCACAGGTAGAATATCCAACTTTTAGTGTAACAAAGTTACACATACCCACCATGAAGAAACATGCAGCCATCCTCACAATAGATAGAACACCTGACACTAAGTTAAGGTTCATGACACACTAGCTGCACCTGACATCCTAGCTCAATAGTAGTTGTAACCCATGCTAGGAAAACCCACAGCAGCTTTTTTTTGTTTTGTTCTTCTTTTACCTATACTTCTCCTTCCCCTCTTTCCTGAGTAGGTGAAACGCCTAGACACCCTGCAAGGGTCGAAGGTCTGATATTAGGATTGACTCGCAACACCTAATATTCGCCAGCCACTCTAAACTGAATGGAAGCCAGAGAGCTCCATGCATGATAGGTCAATCCATTGAATTGAAAATGAAATTACTAGAAAACTAACGGTAAATGTGTAAAGTAAGACAACCTAGAAGAACCAAACAAAGTTAACCACAAATTTGATTGATGAATCAAAATAAAACAACAATTTCCAAAACGATCTAAACTATCCTCAATGTGCTAAACTACATTGACTAATTGAACTTAACCACGTGTACCTAAATAACCTGATCCCTGCACCAGTACAGTAACTGTCATGGAGGTGTTGTCTTGCTGTTTGCTGTGTTTGTCTGCTTCTTCTGCCTTTGTTTCTCCAGCGATCGACGATGTTTTCACCTAAACACCTCGCCGATCGAAAGGGGGATATATGTAACAGAAATGAGTCAAACCAGACAAATTAAAGCGATGTTCGCAACACGAGAGCCGAATTCCTCAGGAAGTCATAAATCAGTTCTAGTGCCACAAGAACCAAGCAAGATGACCAACCAACTTACTCTGGGATATTGGTTTATTGGTTTATTTTACACCCGGAAGAAAAGACAATGCTGAATAAAGTCATAATTTTTGTTATTTTTGGACCAAAATGTATTTTCGATGCTACAAACAAATTCCAACTGACCCTCTGATGTCACATTGATTTCTTTGATGATGTTTTTCTTACCTTTCTGGACATGGTCAGTAGACCGTTCACACAGTTTCAATGGAGGGACTGAGAGCTTTCGGACTAAATCTAAAATGTTTTAAACTGTGTTCCGAAGATAAACAGAGGTCTCATGGGTTTGGAACGACATGAGGGCGAGTTATTAATGACATAATTATGATTTTTAGGTGAACTAAACCTTTACGTATTATATGGGCCTGTGTGGGCCTTTTACCCCGTGCTGGGGTGCCTCTTCCCTTGTATGTGGGGTAAAAGGCCCCTCTTGCCACCTCATACATTTATAGGATTTTTAAACAAAACAAATAACTTGAATTAATCATTTTTACACTAAATCAGCTTCTCCGTTAATAGCCAATACAAACATATTTTTGTTTTATATTTTTTTAATTATTTTTTTGTATGTATTATTTTGGAATATACTTTAGGCACAGTGAATAGTGCAGTTTTTCTTAAGGTGTGTCTTTAGCCCCGTTGTACCCTTCCTGCAATGTGTGTCCTGCTCCTGTATGTGGCATATAATATTACACATCAGTGAGCAGCTATCAATATGCGGGGTATTTAAATTAGGGGGTTTTACCCTAACCGCGAGATTTGCGTCTCACAGGAACCCAATCCCAAAGTCTAGCGCATTAACCTATGGAAAAGCAGTGATAATTAGGCTATCAGTCTCAATGCCGGGAAAGTGCAAATTCAATGGGATTTACAATAAAAAAAGATTAACAAAATAATTTTGACACCTCTCCATAATTTCACATTTAACAGATTTTTATTAAAAACTTCTGCATTTTTTAATAATGCATTTTTTTATCAATATTTAAGAAACTGCATTTGAGTATTACCAGCATTGAATCTAATGGATTTCATTACGCGGGTGTTAGGGTTGCTGGGAGAAAAAGGGACCCAAGAGCAGATTCGCAGTTTGCCAAAATTTATTGAACAAAAACAGGCAATAGTCCAAAACAAAGACAGTAGTCCAAAACAAAAGCAATAATCCAAAACAAACGCTGACAATCAGCAACCAAGGAAGGAATCCAAAACTGGACTGTGTACGGGAACTGGGTACACCAAAAAGTCAAAAAACAAGATTAAATGAACAAACAGGGCATGACAACTAGGCACAACTTGAGCACAATAGTTTTAAGGACAGTAGTGAAACGAATGGTAGCCAAGGCACACTGACAGAGAAGCACAGAAAGAGAGAAGCATAAGTATAGAAGAAAATCAATGTGAAATTGAGAGACCGGTGTGTGTGAGCTGGAACACTAATTAGGATGAGGTGCAGCTGTGAAGGCAGAGTGAGTGGAATTAACCACTTAAGACATAACACAACAGAAGTCCTGATGATCAAACCAGTGTCCTGACAGGACCCCCCACCCCAGGAATGCCACCAGGCTTTCCAGGGTGAGGGGCAGATCGATGGTAATCCTCAATAAGAGAGCGGTCCAGAATGTCCCGAGTCGGGACCCAACATCTCTCCTCTGGACCGTACCCCTCCCAATCAACCAGGTATTGGTATCCCCTGCCCCGCCGCCTGGAATCAAGAATCCTCCTAACGGTAAACGCGGGAGCACCCTCAACTATCAGGGGAGGAGGGGGTAGGGGTTTAGGGGAAGATGTTGAAGATAGAGAACGAATAAAAGGCTTGACACAAGACACATGAAACACTGGATGCACTCGACGAAGAGGATGCGGAAGCCGAAGCCGAAGCGCCACCGGACTGAGCACCTTAACAATGAGGTATGGCCCAATGAACCGCGGTGCCAACTTCTTGGAGGGCACCTTAAGAGGCAGGTTCTTGGTGGAGAGCCATACCTTTTGCCCACAGATGTATCTGGGTGCCTCAGCCCGACGACGATCCGCCAATCTCTTGGTGCGTTCCCTAGTTCTCAGAAGCGCTTCCCTGGCCCTCCTCCAGGTACGCCGGCATCGACTGATAAATGCCTGAACTGAGGGAACCGCAGCTTCGGAACTCTGTGAAGGAAACAGAGGGGGTTGATATCCGAGACAGCAAAAGAAAGGAGATAATCCAGTAGACGACACCGGCAATGTATTGTGCGCATACTCAACCCACGTAAGCTGCTGGCACCAGGACGAGGGATTATGTGAAGCCAGACAACGAAGGGTCCTCCCAAGGTCCTGGTTCGCACGCTCGGTCTGGCCATTGGTCTGTGGGTGGAATCCTGACGACAGGCTAGTGGTAGCACCAATCTGTCGACAGAACTCCCTCCAGAAGTGGGAGATGAACTGGGGTCCCCAGTCAGAAACCACGTCCTCCGGAAGACCATGGATCCGAAAGACGTGGTCCACGACCGCCCGAGCAGTCTCCCTGGCAGAAGGAAGTTTATGGAGAGGGATAAAGTGAACCGCCTTAGAAAAGCGGTCCACTACAGTGAGAACAACCGTATTGCCACTGGACTCTGGTAAACCACACACAAAGTCCAGCGCAATATGAGACCAGGGGCGAGATGGGACAGGAAGAGGTTGGAGCAAACCAACGGGTACAGAACTAGAGGACTTGTTTTGGGCACAGACCGAGCAGGCGACCACAAAATCACGAACCTCCCCCCCCATGCCTGGCCACCAAAAACGCTGACGAATGGCAGCCAACGTTCTCCTCACTCCTGGGTGACAGACCAGTTTGGAGGCGTGACCCCACTCCAGAACCTCTGGCCGAACCAACTCCGGAACAAACAGCCGACCCACCGGGCCCCCCTCTGGCACCTCTGCCTCCGACTGAGCCAGCCTGACATGCTCCTCGATGCCCCAGGTGACGGACCCCACCACACAACCAGGTGAAATAATGGTGTCTGGTGGAGTTGCATCCTCCGGGGCAGTGAATTGACGGGAGAGCGCATCAGGCTTAATGTTTTTGGAGCCTGGTCGGTAAGACAGGGTAAAATTAAAGCGACCAAAGAAGAGTGCCCAGCGAGCCTGCCTGGAATTTAGTCGTTTGGCAGTTTGGATATATTCCAAGTTCCGGTGGTCGGTCCAGACCAGAAACGGCTCCACCGAGCTCTCCAACCAGTGGCGCCACTCCCCCAAAGCCAGCCGTACAGCCAGCAACTCCCGGTTGCCGATGTCGTAGTTCCGTTCTGTGGGGGCCTTTACCTTCGTAGGGTCCATGCAGATCCCCTCCACCGAGATGATGTGGCCCAAGAACGGAACTGACTGGTTGTGGAAGGAACACTTCTCCACCTTAGCAAACAGTTGGTTCTCTAGCAACCGCTGCAGCACTCGTCTGACGTGCTGAATGTGTACCTGGAGTGAACGAGAAAAAATTAGGATGTCATCCAGATACACAAAGACAAATTTGTTGATCATGTCTCTCAGCACGTCATTGACGAGTGCCTGGAAGACGGCTGGGGCATTAGTCAAACCGAAGGGAAGGACCCTGTACTCAAAATGCCCTGTGGGTGTATTAAAAGCCGTCTTCCATTCATCCCCCTCCCTGATCCGAACCAGATGATAGGCATTGCGAAGGTCCAACTTCGTGAAGTACCTTGCCCCCTGAAGGATCTCAAAGGCTGATGACATCAAAGGTAGGGGATACCTATTCTTAATGGTGATGTCATTCAGCCCTCGATAATCAATGCAAGGACGCAAGGAACCATCCTTCTTCTTCACGAAGAAGAACCCCGCCCCCGCCGGAGAAGAGGAGGGACGAATAACACCGGCCGCCAGAGACTCAGACAGATACCTCTCCATGGCCGCCCTTTCAGGACCGGACAAGGAGAACAATCGCCCCCTAGGAGGAGAAGTGCCAGGGAGAAGATTGATGGCACAATCATAGGGACGGTGTGGAGGGAGAGATGCGGCCCGGGAATGACTGAAAACCGCCCGCAAATCATGGTAGACCTCAGGAACACTGGAGAGATCAATCGGCTCCTCCTGCAACACAGGAAAAGAGGAGACAGAAGACAAGGCAGACACAAGACAATGGGCATGACAATAGGGACTCCATGATAGGATGGTGCTTTCAGACCAATTAATGTGAGGATTGTGAGTGGTTAATCAGGAATGACCTAAGACCACCGGAGTGAGGGGTGAGCGAGTGACAAAGAATACTATTTCCTCTCTATGATTACCAGATGTGATTAATTGTAATGGAACTGTGGCCTGAGAAATGGTGGTAAGTTCGCGACCATCTAAAGCATGAGCAGTAAGGACAGGAGAGAGAGATTGAAAAGAAATGCCCTTCTTCAAAGCCCAAGAAAAATCTATAAAATTCCTGTCAGCTCCTGAATCGATGAGAGCAGAGAGTTGATGAATTGCACCTTCATAAGTGACTGAGACAGGAATCATAAAGCGCGAACCAGTAGACGGGGTGGTGGAAGTAGCGCTCGCCAGTACCCCCTTGCTTACTAGCGAGCGTTGGCTTTTGCCGGACAGGAAGAAGCAAAATGTCCATGACGGCCACAGTAGAGGCATAATCCTTTGGAAAGACGTTTCTGTTTCTCCTCTGCAGATAACCGGTACCTGCCCAACTGCATAGGTTCCGGAGCAGATAAGGGAACGGGAGTATCGGACCCCGAAAAGGCAGACACAGGGTTTACAAAAGGCAAGAATGTAGAAGCCCGAGCTCTCCGACGAAGATCCCGTCGATTATCCAAACGGATAGCCAGGTCAACAAGTTCATCTAGATGTTCAGGAAGATCGTGAGCATACATCTCATCCCTTATCTCATCTTCCAGGCCTTCCGTGAACCTGGCTGCCAGTGCTGCATCATTCCACTTACTAGACGCAGCGAGAGAGCGAAACTCGATAGCGAAGTCTGCAACCGAACGCCTCCCCTGATGAAGTGCTGCCAACAGCCGCGATGCCTCTTTACCGAGTGCTGAGCGGTCAAATATCTTGACAAACTCCGCTTTAAAGCTGGCGAACTCCATACAACATGCTGCCTTAGCAGCCCATAAAGCAGTGGCCCATTCCCGAGCCCGACCGGTAAGAAGGGAGATGACAAACGCCACATTGGCTGAATCTGAGGCATAAGTGAGGGGTTGCAGAGAGAAAATTACCTCACATTGGATAATAAATGATCGACATTCCGTAGGCTCACCGGAGTAATTGGGAGGATTGTTGATGCGTGGTTCAGGGGTGACTGAAGAACGTCCGGTGGCTGTTGACAGTAGGTTACGTTCAGTCTCCATCCGGCGAATGGTTTCAGTTAGCTCAGAGACTTGACTGGCTAATGTGTCCATGGCATGATGAGCTGCCGCCAGCTTTCCCTGATGCTGTCCGAGCAGCACACCCTGCGCTTCCAAAGCTGAGCGAAACTGCGATTGATCTGCTGGATCCATCCTGGTCAGTGTGTACTGTTAGGGTTGCTGGGAGAAAAAGGGACCCAAGAGCAGATTCGCAGTTTGCCAAAATTTATTGAACAAAAACAGGCAATAGTCCAAAACAAAGACAGTAGTCCAAAACAAAAGCAATAATCCAAAACAAATGCTGACAATCAGCAACCAAGGAAGGAATCCAAAACTGGACTGTGTACGGGAACTGGGTACACCAAAAAGACAAAAAACAAGATTAAATGAACAAACAGGGCATGACAACTAGGCACAACTTGAGCACAATAGTTTTAAGGACAGTAGTGAAACGGATGGTAGCCAAGGCACACTGACAGAGAAGCACAGAAAGAGAGAAGCATAAGTATAGAAGAAAATCAATGTGAAATTGAGAGACTGGTGTGTGTGAGCTGGAACACTAATTAGGATGAGGTGCAGCTGTGAAGGCAGAGTGAGTGGAATTAACCACTTAAGACATTACACAACAGAAGTCCTGATGATCAAACCAGTGTCCTGACAGCGGGGGACGTGGGGGACATGTCACCCCACTTTATATCACAGAAATTTGTCCCCTGCACTTTCTCTTCTGTTCACAAGGCCTGCATTTATTTGATCCAAAGTACAGTAAAACAGTTCAATTTTGAAACATTTTTACTAGCTTATTTAAAATAACTTTTCTATCTCAATATATTTCCAAATGTAATTTATTGAGATTTTAAAGTTGAATTTTTAGCATCATTACTCCAGTCACACGATCCTTCAGAAATAATTCTGAAATAATTCTGATAATTCTGATAATGTTGAAAACAGCGGAGTAGAATTTTTTCAGGTTTCTTTGATGAATAGAAAATTCAGAAGAACAGCATTTATCTGAAATATAAATATTTTGTAAAATTATGTCTTTATCATCACTTTTGTTCAATTTAAAGAATCCTTTCTAAATAATAGAATCCTTTCTGAATAGTTTGGCCTACTTCGCTGCTGAAATGTAATGTTGGTCATTATGGTGGAACTTAATATTTAATAACAAATATTTTCTGAAGTGGTACTTGGTATAAAAAGTTTGAGAACCAATGGTTTAAAGAAATGGTATAATATGAAATCCTGCTTTTTAAGAACTTTTCAGTAAACTCTTTCTTCTTTCCCCTTGTAGAGTCATCAAGGATCCAGCTTGTTCTTGAAAAATTGGTAAGAAATTGTTCATCTGCTACATTGCACTGTCACTTCTGCTAGAAATGCTTTGACCTTTTGTGATAGGTTTTGATTGTACTTAGTTTAATAAAAATTTACTGAATTAGATTTTACTTATTAAAACAGTGTAACTGGGGGCTCTGAAAACACTGGTTGTGAATAATTTGTTAATATTGTACATTTTCATCTGAATACATTAAATAAGTGTTTAATGAATAGTGTTGTCCACTTTGTTTCCAACCTCACTGTTACTGAACTGTAAAGTGAAAATATTGTGTGATTTATTTTGCATTCAGTTTTCAGTTAAATATATTTCACAATATCAAAGTTATTGTGAAACATTGTGAACATACCTAAACTCATTGGTTAAATCTTATGTGCCCTCCAGAAGTTTGTGCTCTGCAAGTGAATGACTCCTTGTGGTGCCATCCCAAAGAAGTTCTCACTCTCCCTGACCTTTTCCTGGACTGTGCCCAGCTGGTGGAATGACCTCCCAATCTCAATCCGAACTGCTGAGTCTTTACTCATTTTCAAGAAACATTTTAAGACTCATCTTTTTCACCGGAACTTAACCAACTAATGCTAGCACGTTTCCTTCATATCTTGTCTTTCATATAAAAAAAATATAAAAAAAACCTGGCTATGCGTTCTGTGCTAGACTAACTGAGACTTATCATGGCACTTGTATACTGTTGTTGTTCGCTTGTTGACCTGTCTGCTTCTGTTGTTCTTATTTGTAAGTCGCTTTGGATAAAATCATCTGTTAAATGATTAAATGTAAATGTTTATACAGGACGGTACAGAAAGTGCACAAGTGGGAGAGAGTGGAGGGGACGGCGTCAGAATGGAACTAGCGCTGAGACACTTTCAAGGATCACCCGAAGCACAACCACACTGTATGCACGAGGCTGCTGGTTCTAACATTTTAGAGTGCCCTGCGGTAGAAATCTCATTCTGCATTCCCCACGGTAAAGACGGCACAGTCCGGGGGGTTCCCGTTAGAAATCAACTGGTTGAAGGTTCCCTGCTCGTACTGTGCAACACATTTTCACTGCACAAATGTACACAACTCTTGTAATGAGACACATTACTAAAACATGTTTTTGACAGAAACTGTAGTTTTCCACCCAAATAAAAGATCCACTGATTTCAGTCCTAAAGGTACAAGGGTTTGTCTTGTAAGTGCTGCAAAAAATATGCATTTATGTGCCAATTTTTTTTACAAAAACCTTTAAATATTATTGTATTTGGATTGTTCTACTACATGTTTTTAGCATTACCTCCATACATAGGCTACTCTGCATAATAAAGTGTGGGATTATTTTAATCTGTTTTATACAGTATGTTTCCAAAATTAAACTGCTGTTTGACAATTTTGAGCATGTGGTAGTTTATTGAAGTTGTTTGTAAAGCCATTGCTGCCAGTCATTAGATTTTTAGCCTTGCATGTACCGTGTTGATCTAAATGCCCACTAGGATCTAGGTGTATTTATACACGGTGCAAGGTACGACGGGGAAACAACGTTGATTAACTTTTCAAAATCAACACCTCATCCAGCTTTCATCCCAGGTCTGCAGCACGACCCTAATTCATCCGTAATGCAGGTAAGTAGGTGAAACAGCGTCGCGATTTCAAGGGTGAATACACGTCGTGATTTCAACGTTGATCCAATTTGCAAAATCGAAAGGTAATTCAACGTTGATTCAACGTCGGGATTTCAACGGTGAATCAGCGTCGTGATTTCAACCGTACATCAACGTCACGATTTCAACGGTGAATCAACGTCGTGATTTCAACGTTGATCCAATTTGCAAAATCGAAATGTTATTCAAAGTTGATTCAACCATGGTACCTGACGTTGTTTCAACGTTGAATCAACGTTGAATTACCTTTCGATTTTGCAAATTGGAACAACGTTGAAATCACGACGTGTATTCACCCTTGAAATCGCGACGCTGTTTCACCTACTTACCTGCATTACGGATGAATTAGGGTCGTGCTGCAGACCTGAGATGAAAGCTGAATGAGGTGTTGATTGACGCTGACGTGGAGATAATCGTTTTTTTCGGTGAGCCTTTAATTCCTCTTAGAGAGGATCCTCTTCAATGGTGGAAGACAAACCAGCAGCGATTTCCACTGCTGGCAAAAAATGCAAAAATCTACCTCTGTGCCCAGTGAAAGACTTTTCAATACTGCTGGGGACATTCGTTCCCACACTCGCAACCTTCTATCACCCGTCGTCTTGTTTTTTTTTCTAATTAAACTCTCATTTAATGTGAAAGATTATAGGTTTTACGTTAATTTAATTATGATGCATGAGATGTGTGTGATCTTCCATAATATTTTTCGTAATATTTGGCTACTATTTTAATCGTATCTACTGTTATAAACAAAGCCTACTATCCATGTTTATTGAGTTAATGTTCAATTACATTAATTTCAGTTAAGTCACCAAACATATTCTTATTTTTAAAAAGTAAAGAAAAACACTTTTCTTTGCATTGCTTCACTTTTATTGAAAGGTTTTGGTTGTTTACTTGGGTAAGCATAATTGTCAAAAAAGTTTTTCTCACTTGTCATCCTGGCATAATGTTCTTTTTAATTTTTTTTATTTTACATTTAGAAATAAAATGAAAATACATTGCTGTGGACGATGTTTACTTCATTAATGTGTTTTACTGTGGTAATGGAATAAGGATGCGAGTATGATTCAGTATTCGGATTCGGTGTTCTGCCGAACCCCAAAAATCTTGATTCGGTGCATCCCTAATATATATATAGTAGAGGCGTGGCCGTTTGCTTAGCCAGTCGGGCAGGCTTCGGGGAGTTCTGTCAAGCAATGGATCCGAGGTTTGATTATCGTTTCATGTCAAGGAAAAGTTCCATGTTTACCACAGCACAGCTCCATCGGAGCATTCAATGTCAGTTCTATATGCTGTAAAACTTCAATTAATATTAATAATATTTATTTCAATGACTAAATGAAGCCTGCCTTTTTTGGGGGACAACAGTCGCAACCTTAAATTGCTTGCACAAAAATTTGTTTGTTCATTTAAACCATTATGCGCAGAGAACGTGAGGGTGAGAGAGCGTGAGGCAGTCTTGGACATAAGTTGATTTCCTTTTTTTTTTTTTGTTGTAGGTAATACGTTGTCATATATGTTTAAATTTAGACTACAAGTAGTTATGTCTCTTTGTATTATTTTGTCCTGTTATTGACATAAAGCGCGTCATTGACAACATGCTCAAGCAGATGTTCGAATAGTTCGAATATTCATGTGTTTTTAGAGGGAATATTCAAATGTCATTTTTGAGCAATTTTAACAGCCCTAATGTGTGGCCATGTGAATGTGTACACTATTAAAGAAACTTAAACTCTACCAAGCATCTAAAGGGGTTCTTTATTTCCGACCGCGTATGCAGAAGACACAGCATTAATACTTTTGGTTTCTAATTGTGGGGAAAGTTGTGCTGGATGAGATTTATACAATGAACACAACCAAAAATAATAAACACAACCAAAAGCACTATTTCCCAAAAGTATAAAGAAACAAACCAAAGTTCTAAGTGCTTCAAGTAGTTTTCACAATTACAGATATCACTTTAGGCCAGTTTAGCCAGTTTCCCTTTTTCCTTTTACACAGATAGCCACACAGTAAAAAATAAATAAATAAATAAACAAATTAAGAAATAAATCAAACAAAGTACAAAGAAACTGGATGTGAGCACTTAACCCCCAGATAGACAACGGTAGTGGCTTATAATGCTTTATAAAGGAAGAATAACCATAAAAGTATAATCAAAGACACATTCTCATAATCACTTACAGCTATTGACTATTCAAACATACACATTTCACATTGTCAATTCTGTACATCTCAATTAACATTGTTTGTTAACATTGTCTTCTCCAAAGGAAGGGTTATTAATGAATACAAATTAAAATTGACATCAAAACAGTATACGACTATCGAACCATTTCCCCTGAGTGTACATATATATTTATCAAAATTAAATTAAATAAATGTTACTCACTCTGTGGCGCTTTGCGTCGCATTAAAAATTCACACAACTGTCATCTCACATTCACCTTCACCCGCCTTCGTTCTCCCCTATAGTATTATTTTATTCAAGGACAAAAGAGTTTAGTTTACTTTCCATTTCACTTCACAACATATATAGCATGTCCTAAACTTAACGTTTCCATGAAATATCACTCACGCTCAATCTCTGTGGCCTGTGCATTTTCCCTATGCAGATATTTCTCACCCACAGAGAAATATCACATCAGTGTGACCGTAAACTGCTCCACACTGCCCAGCGACTGGACCAGCACACAACCTAGGGTTTCCCATTTTTTTCTTCCTAAGCAAACAACGAATGGTGTTGTTTCCCAGCCCACACACTTCAACTCACGCACGAATCATAATCATAAGCTGTTCCCTAGAATAAACATTCTCCTTTTTTTTTCCTCCTCACTGCGCTGCTCAATCGCACAAGAGTGCCCCCTCAGGATGTCTAGACATGACCGCAGACATTTCAACCCGGCCACACTCTCCCCTGCTATAAGTCAGCATCCACGTGGACTTTCCTTTTAATCATCCACAGTACTTTTTAGTTTTTCGGACGTATATATTACCATGCCGGCCAAAACTTGAGACAAAATGTCTGGACCGACTTTGGCAGGTTGTAAGGGTTACCGTGCTTACCCGCAGTCTGTCTTTGTTACCGACGTGGCGCCGGGGCTGGGAACTCTAGGCTCAATCAGGACCGATAAATTACTCCTTTGGGCAGTGACTGGATGCTTTTCCACTGTATCTAAACCAATGTCTCTAGGAGATACCACCAAACCAACACCTCCTTCCTCTACAATCTTCTCCACTGCAGTAAGTGTCTCTTCATCTTTTGTTCTTCAAACTCAGGTGCAATCAAATCATCTACTCGGGAACCGGAACGTTTTATACATTCATCCACTGAAGACACTGAATGCCCTATTCCAGTACTCCAAGTCTCCTTCACAACTACACACTCGATGTCTGGAGGATCTGATCTTTCCTCATGCAATGGACTAACAACTTCTTTAGCAAAGCTTATTTTCCTACGTGGTGCTGATACTGCGGTTGATCATGGACAAGGTTGAAGGTGAGACTGATGGACCCTTTTTTGTACCCCACCTCCTCTTCGTCTCTGTGGCACCCCATACTTGAGAAACCACTCTTTCAGGAGCACCTTAGCGGTGGTATCTGCCTTCTGGTCCCGTGTGGGGAATGCTTGACAAAACTTAGTGAAGACGTCCGTCACCACCAAAACGTTTTCTCGACCATAAGAGGCAGGCTCCAGAGGGGTAAAATCAACAGCTACCACTTCCAGTGGTTGGAAAGCCAGAAAAGTGGTCAAGGAAGCCCGAATCTTAGGCTGCGGCAACTTAGCAAGCACACAGCGATGACAATTCTTAACCCAGGTGTCTACAGCTCCATGCATCCCTACCCAATAGCATCTTGGCTTGAGCAGGCTCAGTGTTCTCTCAATTCCTTGGTGTCCCATTTGATCATGGACACTCCGTAGCACTGGTTCAGCCAAGCAAGTGGGAAGCAACAGCTGTTGAAGTTCGCCCAGGAATGCATCATTTACTACACGATACATTAATCCTTCCTCTTCCTTCAGCTTACCCCATTAAGCAATTAAGCAATGACCACATTTGTCGGGGCAGTCCCATTCTCTCAAGGGCTGTGGGCTTCCTTTGGACATGCAAAAAAAGCTTTAGTAGTTTCAGGAAAGGATCCGCATCTTGAAGACGACAAAGCTCCTCCTTGGTATTACCCAGGTAACGTCAGAGTGTTTCCAAGGGAAGAGTCTGGGCTGACTTTCCCCTGTGTCAGCTCTCCTAAAGCTGGTCCAAACACTGTAAGATCTGGGTCTATGGCGGTTCCCCTATGCAGCTCACTACAAATGGCCATACACTCATCATACTCGGTATCTTCTGCCACCACGTCCACCTCATCCAACCCCGGCCTCCGGGACAGTGCATCTGCTGCTGTATTGCAACGACCTGGTCAGTAGCAGATCTCAAAATTAAATACAGCTAGTTGGGCCGCCCACCGCTGCTCTGCTGCTCCCAGCTTTGACGTGTTAAGGTGACAGAGTGGATTGCTGTCCGTTAGAACAGTGAACCGAGACTCCAGCAGATAGCCCCTGAACTTTTCTACTACCGCCCACTTTAAAGCCAGGAGTTCCAGTTCCATGCAACTGTAGCTGCGGTCATTGTGTTTGGCACCTCTCAGCCTCCTACTTGCATAGGCAATTACTTTCTTCCTACCATCCTGAAGTTGGTAAAGGACAGCACCCAGGACCAAATTACTGGCATCTGTCTCTAACACGAATGGAAGGGAGGAGTCAGCATATCCCAGTACTGGAGCACACGTCAGCTCCTTCTTGAGATGCTCAAATGCCTGCTGGCATTTTGATGTCTAAGAGCCTTGAAATAACTTGTCACATTGAGACCCACTGCCCTTTTTGGTGCACGAATTCACAACGTCTTGCAAAGGTCCGGCCACATTGGAGAAACCCGCTATAAATCCGCGGTAATAACTGCAAAATCCCAAAAAGGATCGCAGTTCCTTCACTGTGCTAGGCACTGGCCACTGCACTACCACACTGATTTTGTCAGAGTCAGGACCTACCCCTTGAGCCGACACTTTGTGTCCAAGAAACCTTACCTCTGCTTGGAGAAAGTGGCATTTTTCCACTTTGATCTTCAACCCTGATTCCCTCAGCCGACATAGCACCCTTTCAAGTCTAGACAGGTGTCTCGAATGTACTTGAATAAACCAAAAGGTCGTCCAAGTAGACAAGAACCATCTGGAACACCAAAGCACCCATTACGGCCTGCATGAGTCTCTGAAATGTTGACGGTGTGTTACAGAGACCGAACAGCATCCGCACATATTCATACAGTCCGAATGGTGTGACAAAGGCAGTCTTATACTGATCTTTCTCGTGCATCGCAAGTTGGTGATAGCCACTTGCCAGATCTATGGTTGAGAATACTTGGGCATTACACAGTGCATCTAGACTCTTGTCTATCCTCGGCAGGGGAAATGCATCCCGCTGGGTCTTCGAGTTCAGTTTCCGTTAGTCAATGCACAGCTGCAGACTCCCGTCAGTTTTCCTGACTAGGACCACCGGGGCTGCATATGGGCTTGAGCTTTCCTTTATAACCCCCTTGTTCAGCAATCCGGTAATGTGCTCTCTCACCTCCTCTAACTGGTTGGAGGTATACGTCTGTAAGCTTGAGCGACAGGCACATCATCGGTCAAGAGAATCTCATGTTTCATCTGATCAGTGTACCCCAGATCCTCATCACACACTGCGAAAACATCCGCATACTCCCTCAACAATGTTCGCAATTCTGCCTGCTGTACTGGAGTCCCTCCCATTTGTACCCTGTCCAAGGGACATTGCATATCACCTTGGGTCTCCGTCATTGAACTCACACTGACAGTGGTTCCTTTTGATGGCAGCCACACATCTTCAGGTGCCAGATTCAGAACCCGTACCGGAAAAACCCATTGTTCAACTGACACCACCATGTGCACAAGAACCAAACCCCCTGGCAGGGGCATTGCCCCAGGTTCAAGCATTATCACCCCCTTAGTCAAGGGCAGCTTCTTACTAACACAAGCCTGAAACCAAGGCAACTGAGGCTGCTGTCACACGCGTTTTACCTCTTCCAGCTATTCGAACTGTAGAGTTTGCTATGGTCTGGGTTTCCCCATGCACCTTACTAAAAGCGTCCCACCAATCTAAGTCCAGCGATCCTGACAAGGCATTATCAAACTCGGCCATAATCAGCTGTTTGCAGCGCTGAGTAATATTCAATCAATCAATCAATCATCTTTATTTATATAGTGCTTTAAACAAAATACATTGCGTCAAAGCACTGAACAACATTCATTTGGAAAACAGTGTCTCAATAATGCAAAATAATAGTTAAAGGCAGTTCGTCATTTAATTCAGTTATGTCATATCTGTTCAGTTTAAATAGTGTCTGTGCATTTATTTGCAATCAAGTCAATGATATCGCTGTAGATGAAGTGACCCCAACTAAGCAAGCCAGAGGCGACAGCGGCAAGGAACCAAAACTCCATCGGTGACAGAATGGAGAAAAAAACCTTGGGAGAAACCAGGCTCAGTTGGGGGGCCAGTTCTCCTCTGACCAGACGAAACCAGTAGTTCAATTCCAGGCTGCAGCAAAGTCAGATTGTGCAGAAGAATCATCTGTTTCCTGTGGTCTTGTCCTGGTGGTCCTCTGAGACGAGGTCTTTACAGGGGATCTGTATCTGGGGCTCTAGTTGTCCTGGTCTCGCTGTCTTTCAGGGCAGTAGAGGTCCTTTCTAGGTGCTGATCCACCATCATGTCTGGATACGTACTGGATCCGGGTGACTGCAGTGACCCTCTGATCTGGATACAGACTGGATCTGGTGGCCACGGTGACCTCGGAACAAGAGAGAAACAGACAAAAATTACCGTAGATGCCATTCTTCTAATGATGTAGCAAGTACATAGGGTGTTATGTGAAGTGTTTCCGGTTCCGGTTTACCTAATTAATGCAGCCTAAAAATCCTTTAACGGATTTGGATATTAAAAGCATATTAGTATGTTTTGTGTAAGCCAGGTTAAAGAGATGGGTCTTTAATCTAGATTTAAACTGCAAGAGTTGATTTTGATATTCTAGGTATTATCAAATTGCCTGAAATTTGAGAACGTAGCGGACGTAGAGGAGTATAATGTAAAAGGAGCTCATTCAAATACTGAGGTGCAAAACCATTCAGGGCTTTATAAGTAATAAGCAATATTTTAAAATCTATACGATGTTTGATAGGGAGCCAGTGCAGCGACCGAGCTAATATGGTCATACTTCCTGGTTCTAGTAAGAACTCTTGCTGCTGCATTTTGGACTAGCTGTAGTTTGTTTACTAAGCATGCAGAACAACCACCCAATAAAGCATTACAATAATCTAACCTTGAAGTCATAAATGCATGGATTAACATTTCTGCATTTGACATTGAGAGCATAGGCCGTAATTTAGATATATTTTTGAGATGGAAAAGTTTTACAAATGCTAGAAACGTGGCTTTCTAAGGAAAGATTGCGATCAAATAGCACACCTAGGTTCATAACTGATGACAAAGAATTTACAGAGCAACCATCAAGTCTTAGAGAGTGTTCTAGATTATTACAAGCAGAGTTTTTAGGTCCTATAATTCACACCTCTGTTTTTTCTGAAATTAGCAGTAAGAAATTACTCGTCATCCAATTTTTTATATCGACTATGCATTCCGTTTCACCGGGCCGCGAAGAAATATAGAGCTGAGTATCATCAGCATAACAGTGAAAGCTAACACCATGTTTCCTGATGATATCTCCCAAGGGTAACATGTAAAGCTTGATGAGTAGCGGCCCTAGTACTGAGCCTTGAGGTACTCCATACTGCACTTGTGATCGATATGATACATCTTCATTCACTGCTACGAACTGATGGCGGTCATATAAGTACGATTTAAACCATGCTAATGCACTTCCACTGATGCCAACAAAGTGTTCAAGTCTATGCAAAAGAATGCTGTGGTCAATTGTGTCAAACGCAGCACTAAGATCCAATAAAACTAATAGAGAGATACACCCATGATCAGATGATAAGAGCAGGTCATTTGTAACTCTAAGGAGAGCAGTCTCATTATTATGATACGGTCTAAATCCTGACTGGAAATCCTCACATATACCATTTTTCTCTAAGAAGGAATATAATTGTGAGGATACCACCTTTTCTAGTATCTTGGACAGAAAAGGGAGATTCGAGATTGGTCTATAATTAACTAGTTCTTTGGGGTCAAGTTGTGGTTTTTTTATGAGAGGCTTAATAACAGCCAGTTTTAAGGTTTTGGGGACATATCCTAATGACAATGAGGAATTAATAATAGTCAGAAAAGGACCTATGACTTCTGGAAGCACCTCTTTTAGGAGCTTAGATGGTATAGGGTCTAACATACATGTTGTTGGTTTAGATGATTTAACAAGTTTATACAATTCTTCCTCTCCTATAGTAGAGAATGAGTGGAACTGTTCCTCAGGGGGTCTATAGTCTGATGTGATAATGTAGCTGACGGCTGATTGGTTGCAATTTTATTTCTAATAGTATCGATTTTAGAAGTAAAGTAGTTCATAAAGTCATTACTGCTGTGGTTTTGAGAAATGTCAACACTTGTTGAGGCTTTATTTTTCGTTAATTTAGCCACTGTATTGAATAAATACCTGGGGTTATGTTTGTTTTCTTCTAAAAGAGAAGAAAAGTAATCAGATCTAACAGTTTTTAATGTTTTTCTGTAGGATATGTTACTTTCCTGCAAAGCAATACGAAATATCTCTAGTTTTGTTTTCCTCCAGCTTGCCCTCCATTTTTCGGGCTGCTCTCTTTAGGGTGCGAGTATGCTCATTATACCATGGTGTCAAACTGTTTTCCTTAACCTTCCTTAAGCGTAAAGGAGCAACTGTATTTAAAGTGCTAGAAAAGAGAGAGTCTATAGTTTCTGTTACATCATCAAGTTGTTCTGAGGTTTTAGATATGCTAAGGAATTTGGATACATCAGGAAGATAACTTAAAAAGCAGTCTTTTGTGGTAGAAGTGATGGTTCTTCGATACTTGTAACAAGAAGTAGAATTTACAATTTTGGCTATATGAAGTTTGCACAGAACTAAATAATGATCTGAGATATCATCACTTGGCTGCACAATTTCAACACTATCAACATCAATTCCATGTCACAGTATTAAATCTAGAGTATGATTTCGACAATGAGTAGGTCCTGAAACGTGTTGTCTAACACCAATAGAGTTCAGAATGTCTATAAATGCTGATTCCAATGCATCTTTTTCATTATCGACATGGATATTAAAATCACCAACTATTAAACTTTATCTGCAGCCAGAACTAACTCGGATTTAAAATCACCAAACTCTTTAATAAAGTCTGTGTGGTGGCCTGGTGGCCTGTATACAGTAGCCAGTACAAACATAAAAGGTGATTTATCATTAACATTTGTTTCTCTGGATAATGTTATATATAGCACCATTACTTCAAACAAGTTATACTTGAAGCCTACCCTCTGAGAAATCCTGAAAACGTTGTTATAAATTGAATAAACTCCTCCCTCTTTGCCTATTAGACATGGCTCGTGTTTATAACAGGAATCTTGGGGGTTTTAGCCAGGTTTCTGTCAAACAGAGCACATCTATATTATGATCAGTTATCATATTATTTACAAAAAGTGTTTTCGTAGAAATGGATCTGATATTCAATAAGCCAAGCTTTATCATTTGTTTATCCATATTGCATTTGTTTTTTATTTGTTGAACCTCAATTAAATTGTTAACCTTAACTTGGTTTGGACGTTTTTTGTATTTTCTAGTTTGGGGAACAGACACAGTCTCTATAGTATGATATCTAGGTGAAAGAGTCTCTATGTGCTGAGAATTAGCTGACCTCTGTGACACGAGGCAGCTAGCAGACGGTCGGTTTAGCCAGTCTGTCTGCTTCCTGACCTGGGCCCCAGTTAGTCAAGTATGAACTCTAAGACTATTTGCCATATTTCTAGAGAGAAGAGTGGCGCCACCCCAGGAGGGATGAAGACCATCTCTTTTAAGCTCGTCCAATTGTCTATGAAACATTGTCTATGTTTTATGTTGTGGGCACAACTTAGACATCCAGCCATTGAGTGATGACAATCTGCTATGCATCTCATCACCACGGTAAGCAGGGAGGGGACCAGAGCATATTACGGTGTCTGACATCGTGCTTGCAAGTTCACACACCTCTTTAACGTTATTTTTAGTGATCTCCAACTGGCGAAGTCGAACATCATTAGCGCCGGCATGAATAACAATCATTAGCCAGCCATTTTAAATTTGCCAAGATGTCAGGCACTCTGGCTTCCGGTAAACATTTGACTATGGTGGTTGGTGTCTCTATATTCACGTTCCGTACAATAGAATCACCAATAACTAGAGCACTTTCATCAGGTTTCTCAGTGGGTGAGTCACTGAGTGGGGAGAATCTGTTTAATGTTTTGAACGGAAGAGAAGAGCGGTGTTTTGACTCACTACTACGCTCCCTCACCGTCACCCAGTTGCCCTGCTGCAGGGGCTCTGCTGGAACCGGACAATGTACAGGAATCCCTGAGCTAGACGCATCTAAAGCCATATCTAGAGCCCTAACATTCTTACTGTCCTCAATTAAAGTTTGGATGCGTGTCTCTAATTCTGAAATCTTTTCTGTCAGCCTAACTATTTCCCTGCATTTATCACATGTGAATCCCTCATCAGCGACAGAGATAGATAACCTGTATATGTGGCAAGAGGTGCAAATAACGATAGCAGGCGAAGCCCTTACTCACCGTGCTTGATGAAATATTCTTACTGCGGTTGTTTGATGAACTTGTGAAAAACTGCAGCGAGAGAGAGGAGAGGAGAAAATAGAACGCTAATGACAAGCTAACGAGTGCTAATGCTTTGCAGGTGTACTGCACTCATGGAAAAGTGAACGATCAAAGTTAATCTGATAAGATTGATTGATAATATCAGAAATATGGTGTGAATTAAGTTATATTTTACAACTTAAATTCTAGAGAAAAAAATAAAATAAAAACAGCTACACGGAGCTACGATTAGCAACAGAAGGCCAACAGGAAGTAGAGAAAACACTGTCCAACAGCGACACCCGCAGGCCGAGAATGCCCTGCGGTGACTGATCAACTTCCCCATCTTTCTAGTCTCGGACTATCAAGAATCTGCAGCCAGGTATTGTTACACCCATCACTTGAATATCCAACTCGACATATCCCAAATATGGGAGGGGCAATTTATTTGCAGCTGTAATCCGCAACCACTTTAGGGTGCTGTGCATATCCCCATGTAAGTGTTCTTTAAAAAAACTTTCTGCCAGAGTGCTTACATTGCTGCCCTTGTCCAAAAGACACTTGACACTTTTTCCCCCGATGCTAATCTCAACCTCAGGGCATTGGCCCACTGCCCTTTCCAAGAACCGCTCCTTAGTCAGTGGGCTGTTTCTTGAGCCATTGACACCCCCTCTCATTGCTAGGCTCTGTGCAATGGATGGATCCTGTTTTCCGGCACCATTGTTTCTCCAGAGGCTGACACCTGACCTTCCTGATTAAGCCGGGCTGTACACTGGTGAGCTATATGTCCCACAGCCTCACACCTTAAGCAAATTGGCTGACCATCCCGAGTATATCGGGGCCTAACCCTAGCCCTTTGGGGTCTTTCCAAACTAGGACTGACTCTTTGAGTCGTAAGGTTACGGACCTCATTAGTTAGCTCTCCAATCGCCTTCCCTTGTTGAGCTACTGCCTTCACTACCTCTTGCAAAACAGTGTTCAGGTCTCCCGAAGACGATGCACCAACATTCTTGGACCCTGCACCCTCTTCAACACCCAGGCCCAGCAAGTAACGACTTCTAGCAATACCCGCACCACGGGGAAGATCTTCAGCACACCACAACAGAGCTTCCTCTCTGACCTCAAATAGGGTAACACTAGGTCGATACCTCACTATTTTGCATAATTCCCGACGAAGTATGGAGTCTCTTACCCCTTCCACATACTGATCCCTTAGTGCTACCTGAACATTCGGCACTGCATTAGGCGACTGTTGGAGTGCGGCATTTAACATTGTCGATAAAGCATGTGAATACTCACAGAGATCTTCTCCCTCTACCTGTTTCCTGGCATTAAAGTCGTGTAATAGCTGAGGAGTTGTACGCTTCTCTCGGAATGCGGCCCTCAAATACGCAAACAGCTCTTTGAGGCTGTGCATGCCCCCCATACACATTTTAACCTCATCCAGAGCCGAACCCCTCTAGTGTGACAAAATAAAGTCTACAGTTCCTCTTATTTCAGTCCTCTTACACGAATAACTTGTTCAATTTCCTCAATAAACTCATCTACGGTCTGGCAATCTTTACTAGCGTCACCACTATAAGGTACAATTTGCTTTTCCCTGGGAATATAGACATAAGACCTGGTATTAACAGTGCTCAGCCCAGCAAGCGTTGACATCACCTGATTGTGTCTCCTCCCCAGCTCCTGTATTTGTGACTGGAGTTGTGAGAATGCATTACCTCCCTCACCACCGTTAGCCCTGGTAGCAGTGCCAGCCCCTGAGCGATCGTCCCCCCAGGTGTCTCCCTCTTCAGAAACATCTGCCTCCATAACCTTATGCCTCAGATATAAAGGATCTCAGTCTCTGTAAAGTTCACACACAAAGTCTATGGCCGCTCTTTCGTTCCAACTGGTCCTGGCTCCTTGTTTTGTTGCAGTCTTTCCCGCCTCTGTGCCTGGCTCTCCCTCTCCTTCGTAAAAGCTGACAGGTGACCGTCCTTCCACCACTACCGTTGTCTATCTTCCCACACAGACTAACAGTTGGTATCTGACTCAGAGAAAAGAAAAAAAACACTCCACCCAAAAGGAAACCAACAGAAGGAATGAACCCCACTCCTGGTACCAAGAAGATGTGGCCATGTGAATGTGTACACTCTTAAAGAAACTCAAACACGACCAAGCATCTAAAGGGGTTCTTTATTTCCAACCGCGAATGCAGAAGACACGGCATTAATACTATTGGTTTCCAATTGTGGGTAAAGTTGTGCTGAATGAGATTTATACAATGCAGAATAAACACAACCAAAAGCACCTTTTCCCCAAGGTATAAAGAAACAACCCAAAGTTCTAAGTGTCCAGTTTTCTTCTAAGCTACTTGCTATAGCTCAGTAAACTCCCCACTGGAAGGGTTTCAGGACAAGCACGGCGGATACAACTCGAGCCACTTTTTGAGCATTTATTGAGCACACATACACAGTTTGTCATATGTGACGTTTAGCTCGTCAGTTAACTAATCACTTAGATCGCTACGTTGTAAACCTGCAATGAAAACAAAGCAAACATCAGAAAGAACTAATGAAATTACACGATCATGCAATATTATTTTTTGATCTGAATTACAAGCAATGCCAGTTTACAGACACTTACCGGCAAGCGTACCAGTCCTGATCAACGACAGAATGAAAATGAAAAATAAAGCCGGCGTCTGTGCACTCACTAACTACGCATGTACAGATTCCCAATCTGGTGAATAGGAATGATAAGAGACATATCTGCGACCTAGTAATATTAGAACATATATAAAATATAACATAAATGTGTCAGCATTTAGAATAAGAATAAGATGGTAAATGTATAAATTTTTCCTCAAATACCCAAGAACGTAAAAATAACATCCAGCACTTGTAATACACATAAACAAACAGTAGTGACACCTGCTGGAAAGTTCTACACCTCCTTCTTGGTCTACTGATTCTAAAATCCAAGTAGGCCACCATAACCAAACAATTCCCTTTTAGACATAAAATTTCTCCATAACCATGCAAATAACATTGCATACTTCGATATGAATAAACATATTACGTTATAACATTAATAATTATATCTTCAAGATGGTTTTAATGTCTGAAACAACACAAATTGTTCTTGATGACCTAACAACCTCCTTTACCGAAACACAGTACCAGCCTCGAGGAGGATGGTAGTGGGGAAAGACTTGATCCGTCACCAAAACACACCATGGTGGGGAACCTTTACCGAAACACACCATGGTGGGGATCCTATACCGAAACACACCATGGTGGGGATCCTTCACTGCTCCTCCACTGGAAGCAGAACCACCAACCTTCTAACATCCCTGTGGAGAATGTTGGAGGGATAATTTTCCTCAACTCTGTTTCTCTTGGATTGCCCACCAGAAACTGGACAACTTCGACATGTTGCCACTCTCACATCTCGTACTACACCCCTCGCATCAGGACACACTTCCACGACTCGACCCAGCCTGAACTGGCCCCTCAGTGCGTTCTGATCAGCTAACCATACCAGGTCACCCGCTGCAACATTTCTAGCAGGTGCATGCCACTTTTGGCGGATGTAGAGGTTTGGACCTGCCAGCTGACTCCAACGCTTCCAAAACTTATTAACCTCAATCTGGATTGTTCTCAGACGCACAACGGGGTAAGTTGGATACTCAAACCCTCGTGAGTCCCCACTGGGTCCTGCACGACCAAGCAGAAGTGAGTTGGGAGTGATTACTTCCACGGTCTCATCTTGTACCTGAGCTCTGGCACCGATAGGTCTCTCATTTGACAGATTAGCAGCCAGGTACAGAAGGGTTTGGAACTCTAGCGCTGTCAGATTACATCCCTTGCCAACACTACTTAACGCCCTCTTGAGTACATGAACTGCTGCCTCAGCTGCTCCATTTCGATGGGGAGAGTCTGCCGGGTGAAACACCCATGTCAAATCGGTTCCTTCAACTACTGCTTTCCTCTGGACCTGATCCTTGTCAATGTCGACAGATCTTCTACAATGTCAGCATGTACTGCTCTTGAAGCCATAAAGCTGAACACCACACCCCAGATTTTCATCTCCATTCTTCGTTTTACAGTATCTTTAACAACATAGGGACCGAAAAGGTCTAATGTTGTAAACTCGAATGGTGCGGCTGGTTTAGTTCGTTCAAGGAAAAGTTCACCCATTACCTGTTTACACATTTTTGCTTTGCTCTTCCGGCAATGCATACAAGAATCAACAACATTTCTGGCAATCCTTGAACCCCTTATCACCCATGCTTTAGATCTCACACGGAGGTGTGTGCCAGCAACCCCTTCGTGGTTAGCTTCATGAGCCTCTCTCGTGAGAAGAGCGCTGATCCATGCCTTGTAGGGAACCAAAGGTACACCAATCTCTCCCTGGGTCAAATCCTGGACTCTACCACTTCTCCACGTCCAACCGTCCATGCTTCAACATGTATCCTTTCAGACGTGTGGCAAAGACAGCCCCACATACCTCAGCCATAACTGCATCACCTTTCTGGTTGAGAGGCCTTTGACTCTACTAGCCGAGTGACTACACCATTTGATGTCTCCCATCTTAAGTAAAGTACTGCACCACAGGACTCACAGCTCCCGTCGGAAAATGTGATTCCCCAGGGTCTTCCTTTCCAGCCAGAAGGCGTAAGGCTTCTGTAGAACTTAATACTACTCAGATGAGCGTACTCCTTGAACAGCTCAATTGCCTTGCCTCTGAGCTCGTCAGACAGAGGTTCATCCCAGGTATCATTAGTAAGCTTACCAGCTTCCTGGAAGGCTCTTCTCACAAGGATTACTCCTTTCTGCTTCACAGGAGTTACTAGACCGATCGGGTCATACAGTCCAGCGATTTGACTCAGTAGAACACAACGAGTAAGCAGGTTTGGTGTTTTAATTCTACTTAAAATTAAATGAAATAAATGTTACTCACTCTGTGGGACGTTGCGTCGCATAAAAAATTTACACAACTGTAATCTCACATGCACCTTCACGCGCCTTCGTTGTCCCCTCTAGTATTATTTTATTAAAGGACAAAAGAGTTTATTTTACTTTCCATTTCACTTCACAACATAAATAACATGTCCTAAACGTAACGTTTCCATAAAATATCACTCACGCTCAATCTCTGTGGTCTGTGCAATTTCTCTATGCAGATATTTCTCACCCACAGAGAAATATCAAATCAGTTTGACCGTAAACTGCTCCACACTGCCCAGCGACTGGACCAACACACAACCGAGGGTTTCCCATTTTCTTTCTTCCTAAACAAACAATGAACTGTGTTGTTTCCCAGCCCACACACTTCAACTCATGCACGAATCATAATCATAAGCTGTTCCCTAGAATAAACATTCTCCTTTTTTTTCTCCTCACTGCGCTGCTCAATCGCACAAGAGTGCCCCCTAAGGATGGATAGACATGACCGCAGGCATTTCAACCCGGCCACATATCTGCTTTTTAAGTTATCTTCCTGATGTATCCGAATTCCTTAGCATATCCAAAACCTCAGAACAACTTGATGATGTAACAGAAACTATGGACTCTCTCTTTTCTAGCGCTTTAAATACAGTTGCTCCTTTACGCTTAAGGAAGGTTAAGGAAAACAGTTTGACACCATGGTATAATGAGCATACTCGCACCCTAAAGAGAGAAGCCCGAAAAATGGAGCGCAGCTGGAGGAAAACAAAACTAGAGGTATTTCGTATTGCTTGGCGGGAAAGTAGCATATCCTATAGAAAAGCATTAAAAACTGCTAGATCTGATTACTTTTCTTCTCTTTTAGAAGAAAACAAACATAACCCCAGGTATTTATTCAATACAGGGGCTAAATTAATGAAAAATAAAGCCTCAAGTGTTGACATTTCCCAACACCACAACAGTAATGACTTTATGAACTACTTTACTTCTAAAATCGATACTATTAGAGATAAAATTGCAACCATTCAGCCGTCAGCTACAGTATCACATCACACAGTGCACTATAGACCCCCTGAGGAACAGTTCCACTCATTCTTTACTATAGGAGAGGAAGAATTGTATAAACTTATTAAATCATCTAAACCAACAACATGTATGTTAGACCCTATACCATCTAAGCTCTTAAAAGAGGTGCTTCCAGAAGTCATAGGTCCTCTTCTGACTATTATTAATTCCTCATTGTCATTAGGATATGTCCCCAAAACCTTCAAACTGGCTGTTATTAAGCCTCTCATAAAAAAGCCACAACTTGACCCCAGAGAACTTGTTAATTATAGACCAATTTGAATCTCCATTTCTGTCCAAGATACTAGAAAAGGTGGTATCCTCACAATTATATTCCTTCTTAGAGAAAAATGGTATATGTGAGGATTTCCAGTCAGGATTTAGACCGTATCATAGTACGGAAACTGCTCTCCTTAGAGTTACAAATGATCTGCTCTTATCATCTGATCGTGGGTGTATCTTTCTATTAGTTTTATTGGATCTTAGTGCTGCGTTTGACACAATTGACCACAACATTCTTTTGCATAGACTTGAACACTTTGTTGGCATCAGTGGAAGTGCATTAGCATGGTTTAAATCGTACTTATATGACCGCCATCAGTTCATAGCAGTGAATGAAGATGTATCATATCGATCACAAGTGCAGTATGGAGTACCACAAGGCTCAGTACTAGGGCCCCTACTCTACACGCTTTATATGTTACCCTTGGGAGATATCATCAGGAAACATGGTGTTAGCTTTCACTGTTATGCTGATGATACGCAGCTCTATATTTCTTCGCAGCCCGGTGAAACACACCAATTTGAAAAACGAATGGAATGCATAGTCGATATAAAAAATTGGATGACGAGTAATTTCTTACTGCTAAATTCAGAATAAACAGAGGTGTTAATCATAGGGCCTAAAAACTCTGCTTGTAATAACCTAGAACACTGTCTAAGACTTGATGGTTGCTCTGTCAATTCTTCGTCATCAGTTAGGAACCTAGGTGTGCTACTTGATCGCAATCTTTCCTTAGAAAGCCACGTTTCTAACATTTGTAAAACTGCATTTTTCCATCTCAAAAATATATCTAAATTACGGCCTATGCTCTCAATGTCAAATGCAGAAATGTTAATCCATGCATTTATGACCTCAAGGTTAGACTATTGTAATGCTTTATTGGGTGGTTTTCTGCACGCTTGGTAAACAAACTACATCTAGTCCAAAATGCAGCAGCAAGAGTTCTTACTAGAACCAGGAAGTATGACCATATTAGCCCGGTCCTGTCCACACTGCACTGGCTCCCTATCAAACATCGTATAGATTTTAAAATATTGCTTATTACTTATAAAGCCCTGAATGGTTTAGCACCTCAGTATTTGAATGAGCTCCTTTTACATTATACTCCTCTACGTCCGCTACGTTCTCAAAGCTCAGGCAATTTGATAATACCTAGAATATCAAAATCAACTGCGGGCGGCAGATCCTTTTCCTATTTGGCGCCTCTGGAATAACCTACCTAACATTGTTCGGGAGGCAGACACACTCTTGCAGTTTAAATCTAGATTAAAGACCCATCTCTTTAACCTGGCATACACATAACATACTAATATGCTTTTAATATCCAAATCCGTTAAAGGATTTTTAGGCTGCATTAATTAGGTAAACCGGAACCGGAAACACTTCACATAACACCGTACTTTCTACATCATTAGAAGAATGGCATCTACGCTAATATTTGTCTGTTTCTCTCTTGTTCTGAGGTCACCGTGGCCACCAGATGCAGTCTGTGTCCAGATCAGAGGGTCACTGCAGTCACCCGGATCCAGTACGTATCCAGACCAGATGGTGGATCAGCACCTAGAAAGGACATCTACTGCCCTGAAAGACAGCGGAGGCCAGGACAACTAGAGCCCCAGATACAGATCCCCTGTAAAGACCTTGTCTCAGAGGACAACCAGGACAAGACCACAGGAAACAGATGATTCTTCTGCACATTCTGACTTTGCTGCAGCCTGGAATTGAACTACTGGTTTCGTCTGGTCAGAGGAGAACTGGCCCCCCAACTGAACCTGGTTTCTCCCAAGGTTTTTTTCTCCATTCTTTCACCGATGGAGTTTCGGTTCCTTGCCGCTGTCGCCTCTGGCTTGCTTAGTTGGGGTCACTTCATCTACAGCGATATCATTGACTTGATTGCAAATAAAAACAGACACTATTTAAACTGAACAGAGATGACATAACTGAATTCAATGATGAACTGCCTTTATCATTTTGCATTATTGAGACACTGTTTTCCAAATGAATGTTGTTCAGTGCTTTGACGCAATGTATTTTGTTTAAAGCACTATATAAATAAAGGTGATTGATTGATTGATGTGTGTGTGTGTGTGTGTGTGTAATTTCTGTCCCCCTCACTTCTGAAAAGATGGCTATGCCCCTGCACGTCTCTATTGAGTGAATGTGCAAATGTTTAATGTTAACAGGTTTTACTATGTTATTAAAACATTTAACAGCTTTTTATAAAAAAAGAAAAGCTGAGACAAATTCATTCTTAATTTAAAAACTCTTTAAAAACCAGTGTAATGCATTTTTTATCAATATTTCAGAAACTGCATTTGAATATTATCAGTATTGAATTTAATGGATTTCAAGTCCTTCAGTCGTGGATTTCAACACGACTGTCTAAAACGGTTTTAATTTTATAAAACCTACACATTAAAAACATCATTATTACTCTGATATTTCTTTATGTAAATATTAAGTGTAAGTGAAATGGTAATTACAGTAAGGACTTTCATGATGTTATGTGCTGGGTGTGTGAATTTCAAAGGTGCTTGATTTAATGAAATAGTGCTTTAACCTATTAACTGTCACTCATGTTTTTGAAGATAGACTTGAATGTGCATGATACAAACCTAAATTTTTATAATTCATGACTGAAAAAATTTTGTAACATGATTTTGATGTGCCATTTACATGGTAATGCAATGTCTGATTTTAAAATGGGTTTTAAAGGATGAATTTTGAGATTTTATGTTTTCAAGTGATATATAACTTCTGATGATTTCTAAAATGTGATATAGAAAAAGGCAATGAGAAAGTATTATTTTTAAACAAAGGTCAAAGCTCCTTTTGTAATGTAGATTTCTGAGGGTGCACTCTCGTCATAAATTCATCTATTACTTTTCCTACATAATTTTTAACAAAGAAAATTGGTAAAATATATATTTGGGAGTCTTAGATCTTTCCAACGATATATAGTTTGTCAAGATTAGATTACATTTGATTGTAATATAGTATAGTCAACGTAGGTGTCCCGTATACGGGACGGGGTGACATTTAACAGGTTAAAAAGTAATTGAAAGTCCTTGAATCTGGTGTTCATGAAAGAGTGGGAACCCTGCACACAGCAACTGCAGCTTCGGACATACACGCATAACAGCAAATAATATTTCTGCACAGTGTTTCTCTTTTTAGAACAGAAATGTGAATTCTGCCAGTATTCAGTCAGTCTCATGCATACAGATACAGATTCGGGCTAGAATCGCCTAGGGCTGTCAAAATAGCTGAAAAACTAAATTCGAATTTTTTACTTAAAGGGGGGGGGGGGGGGTGAAATGCTATTTCATGCATACTGAGTTTTTTACACTGTTAAAGAGTTGGATTCCCATGCTAAACATGGACAAAGTTTCAAAAATTAAGTTGTACGTTTGAAGGAGTATTTCTGTTCCAAAAATACTCCTTCCGGTTTGTCACAAGTTTCGGAAAGTTTTTTTCGAGTATGGCTCTGTGTGACGTTAGATGGAGCGGAATTTCCTTATATGGGTCCTGAGGGCGCGTCTGCCGGAAGAGTGCGCGCTCCCATATAGCACAGCACTGAGAGCACAACAGACTTCACTGATCAGAGCGAGAGCCTCGCGAAATGTCACAAAAGGAGTGTGTTTTTGGTTGCCAGGGCAAGACAAACCTGCACGGATTACCAAAAGAGAAACAGCATTAAGGGACCAGTGGATGGAGTTTATTTTTACAGAGCATCGACGGAGTTGTGCAAGTGTTTGTTCCCCTGCATTTCGAAGATGCTTGTTTTACAAACAAGGTGGTCCAGTTTGACGCCGGATTTGCAAATCGTTTATTTCTTAAGGATAATGCAATCTCAACGAAAAAGGGTCACGATCTTGTGTTGGAACCGCAGGCGGTGAGTAATACTGCTTCAAATATCTCTGTGTTGTTAACTTAGCTATCGGCGCGTAAGCACATAAAGTAAACAACATGCGATGTTGTCATCAAACTGCACGAGTAAAACTGCTTCAAATATCTCTGTGTTGTTAACTTAGCTATCGGCCCGTAAGCACATCAAGTAAACAACATGCGATGTTGTCATCAAACTGCACTTTCCACATGTACAGCTTAAAAAAAAAAAAGACGACAAAGTGGAACTTAGTCATTTTCCAAAACCGCTAAGCAAATATATACAGTTTCAGTACATACCACATAGAGACTGATTGCTGATGCTACTCTTGTTCAATTTCAGCCTCTGGATCTGATTCTGGATCATAAATATACGCTGAATCTGACTGTTAGCCATGGTTTGTTTTGGTTGGTTTTGTCCTCACAGTGTCACAGCTTCCAGACGCGCTCAACAAAGCTTACTGGCGCTCGTGATTCTTTAGCTCCGCCTACACGTCACGCCTCCAGCCACTCGTGTTTTTCCGGGAAAAATCGGTACAGACTATCTTTCTCTTATGAATATAATAAAACTAAAGACTTTTTGGAGTTATGAAGAATGCAGTACTACTCTATAGGTACTCAAGATTAACAGGATATTGAGTGAAAACGAGCATTTCACCCCCCCTTTAAATATGATCAAAATTCAAATTGTATTCGAATTTAAAATGCATAATTTCAGTTAGGGTGAAGAAAAGCTTTTTGCTTCTCTTCTGAGGCCTCAAGATATTGATGGAGCAAAATATTACTGCATGTTTATTCAAAGCATTAGAATACATGACTGTGAAAAAACAACATAATGTTTCTGAACCAATTATTATTAATTAAGTTGCTTAAAGAACTATAAACAAAACAGCGTCATGTGTGCATGCATTGTAAAATAAAAAAAGGGCGGGAAAACCAGTCACACAGAATTTTTTCATTTAAAAACATGAGATGCAGTGGGATGGGGAACAAAACCCCAACATAAAGTCTCGAGATATTTTTAGAAAATTAAATTAAATACATTAATTTTACATGTCTTTCTAAACATGCGGCTCTCTTGTGCGAGATGAGAGTCCAATGGTGTCCCTCTAGAAAATGCGTGAAATATGCGTTCTGTGTGAACGGCTTGGTTTCAGTTTTGATGTAAACAAGATTTTCTCCACATTGATGTTCTTTTTTTTTTTTTTTTTAGTGGTTTCAACTGGATAGGCTAACATAATAACCTTATAATGCAATGCCACATACATCGTCATCGCATCTCGTGCGCAACTAAATATCAAGTATACTTCAGCCTTCTGCACTCTGTCTGCATTATGTCCTTTTTGTCATCCGCGTGCAGGCATTTTTTGAGACCGCGTGGACGGTGAGCGTACACGAGGTGAAAGATGAGACAGCAGCTACTGCGTGTCGAGCTCGTCCGCCTTTGAAAGTTGTGTAGACATGGCTGAGATGGAATGGAACACGGACTGTGAAGTACCGGGGCTCATAAGGCAGCTTCCTTAAAACACACCTAAAATTCGAATGCAATGTTTTTAGCCCACAAGCTAATCAGTGCAGACGCGAAACACACAGATTTCACCACAAAGTGCAAACACCCCGAGATCACGGTTTACCAACCGTGACAGAATTGTATAAACTTGTTAAATCATCTAAACCAACAACATGTATGTTAGACCCTATACCATCTAAGCTCCTAAAAGAGGTGCTTCCAGAAGTCACAGATCCTCTTCTGACTATTTTCAATTCCTCATTGTCATTAGGATATGTCCCCAAAACCTTCAAACTGGCTGTTATTAAGCCTCTCATCAAAAACCACAACTTGACCCCAAAGAACTAGTTAATTATAGACCAATCTCGAATCTCCCTTTTCTGGCCAAGATCCTAGAAAAGGTGGTATCCACACAATTATATTCCTTCTTAGAGAAAAATGGTATATGTGAGGATTTCCAGTCAGAATTTAGACCATATCATAGTACTGAGACTGCTCTCCTTAGAGTTACAAATGATCTGCTCTTATCATATGATCATGGGTGTATCTCTCTATTAGTTTTATTGGATCTTAGTGCTGCGTTTGACACAATAGACCACAACATTCTTTTGCATAGACTTGAACACTTTGTTGGCATCAGTGGAAGTGTATTAGCATGGTTTGAATCGTACTTATATGACCGCCATCAGTTTGTAGCAGTTAATGAAGATGTATCATATCGATCACAAGTGCAGTATGGAGTACCTCAAGGCTCAGTACTAGGGCCGCTACTCTTCACACTTTATATGTTACCCTTGGGAGATATCATCAGGAAACATGGTGTTAGCTTTCACTGTTATGCTGATGATACTCAGCTCTATATTTCTTCGCGGCCCGGTGAAACACACCAATTTGAAAAACTAATGGAATGCATAGTCGATATAAAAAACTGGATGACAAGTAATTTCTTACTGCTAAATTCTGAAAAAAAAACAAAAAACAGAGGTGTTAATTATAGGACCAAAAAACTCAGCTTGTAATAACCTAGAACACTGTCTAAGACTTGATGGTTGCTCTGTCAATTCTTCGTCATCAGTTAGGAACCTAGGTGTGCTATTTGATCGCAATCTTTCCTTAGAAAGCCATGTTTCTAGCATTTGTAAAACTGCATTTTTCCATCTCAAAAATATTTCTAAATTACAGCCTATGCTCTCAATATCAAAGCAGAAATCCATGCATTTATGACCTCAAGGTTAGATTATTGTAATGCTTTATTGGGTGGTTGTTCTGCACGCTTAGTAAACAAACTACAGCTAGTCCAAAATGCAGCAGCAATAGTTCTTACTAGAACCAGGAAGTATGACCATATTAGCCCTGTCCTGTCAATGCTGCACTGGCTCCCTATCAAGCATTGTATAGATTTTAAAATATTGCTTATTACTTATAAAGCCCTGAATGGGTTAGCACCTCAGTATTTGAATGAGCTCCTTTTACATTATAATCCTCTACATCCGCTACGTTCTCAAAACTCAGGCAATTTGATAATACCTAGAATATCAAAATCAACTGCGGGCAGCATATCCTTTTCCTATTTGGTGCCTAAACTCTGGAATAACCTACCTAACATTGTTCGGGAGGCAGACACACTCTTGCAGTTTAAATCTAGATTAAAGACCCATCTCTTTAACCTGGCTTACACATAAAATACTAATATGCTTTTAATATCCAAATCCGTTAAAGTATTTTTAGGCTGCATTAATTAGGTAAACCGGAACTGGAAACACTTCCCATAACACCCTATGTACTTGCTAAATCATTAGAAGAATGGCATCTACGCGAATATTTGTCTGTTTCTCTCTTATTCCGAGGTCACCGTAGCCACCAGATCCAGTCTGTATCCAGATCAGAGGGTCACTGCAGTCACAGACCACAGGACACAGATGATTCTTCTGCACAATCTGACTTTGCTGCAGCCTGGAATTGAACTACTGGTTTCGTCTGGTCAGAGGAGAACTGGCCCCTCAACTGAGCCTGGTTTCTCCCAAGGTTTTTTTCTCCATTCTGTCACCGATGGAGTTTGGGTTCCTTGCCGCTGTCGCCCCTGGCTTGCCTAGTTGGGGTCATTTCATCTACAGCGATATCGTTGACTTGATTGCAAATAAATGCACAGACACTATTTAACTGAACAGAGATGACATCACTGAATTCAATGATGAACTGCCTTTAACTATCATTTTGCATTATTGACATACTGTTTTCCTAATAAATGTTGTTCAGTTGCTTTGATGCAATGTATTTTGTTTAAAGCGCTATATAAATAAAGGTGACTTGACTTGACTCAAACAATGCTAAGAGAGAGCTTCCGAATGGTCCAGCCCAACCTTACGAAAGTGCGACTTACAGAAGATATACTTAGTGTACAAACGTGTCGGGAATCGTGCCATAAGGTTAAGAGAGAGGTTAAGGAATAGGTTAAGAACTATTTAGCGATAAGAACGTTTTGGGGAACCAGGCCCAGATCAGTGCTCTGTTCAAGAAATGTAAAACCAATGCCATATAATGAAGGTCCAAAAGGTAGCACTGACAGACTGTTTTTAAATGGGGCTGGATAAATATGTTTTGCTTTTAAACTCGAGTGATTTTGGTTGGGTGACAGTTGTAGGTTACAGTTTGACAAGAGTTTACAGTTTGAAAAAGCACAATGTTGTATTTTAGAGTTCAAGGCCTTAAAACTGTATGAAGTAATATATCTAATATATGGTAGGTGTGCATGTGGACAATGTTTTAAGTTGTACCGATAATCGAAAGGTGTCATAATATACCCTAACATTATAAACATGTTGATTTTAAATATTGTGAATGGAGCGTTTGTTGTCTTGGCTGAGCAGTGTGTTCACACATGTCTCTCAGTTGCTTAGCATGTGTGTTAAAGAGAATGTGTGTATTTCTAATAATAATCTTAATTTATATAGCTGTTTTCTTAACATAATTGTCTTTACAGTCCTGGCTGAGAGTTGTGTTGGCACATATGAAGTAAGTTACTGTTATATTTGTTTCTTGAAGGAAGCTTAAAGAAAAACGGCATGAACCGCAAAATCACCCATAAAGATACTGAGAAGGCGGTCTCCAAGTGGCTCATTGGTGCATGGGGGTAATAAACAGGCCCGACAGGCAACCCCTCGACAAGGACTTCAGGCTTCAGGCTCATCTGAGTTGGAAAGAAGCTAATTATGTTCGTGACTAGGGCTGCACGATGTGTTGTTTAAGCATCGATATCACGATATACGAATCCACGATAGTCACAACGCAGGATGTGCGATGTAGGCTGTCGTAGTTGATCAGTTATTTATTAACTGTATGGGCCAGAGAGCGTGCGCGCTCGAGAGAGAGAGAGAGTGCGAGCGCTCGGCCAGCGACATACTAGATGCGTGACTAAAGCGTCTCAGCTGCGTGGCGTGTCCGTTTTTAATTCGGCTCCCATGTTAACAGGTTAGAGCTTGCAGACTGCCTGTGTGAGACGCGCGGAAAACGCGTGCGTGCTAGAAATAGAACTGACGCCTATTTTCCAGGCAAAATAGAATAGGAAAATATGTTTATATGTCATTTTGTACACAGATACATATTAATTCATGACACTTAGATGTTTGAAAGTCTATATTCAGATATAAATGTAATTTAAAAATTAAAGCTGCAAGCAGCGATGAACGGGCCCTCGCACCCAGGCTCACCGGTAGCGAGTGGCTTTAGTTAATAGGTGAACGGTGAGAAATATGCGTTTGAACTCATAAATATAAGTAAAATATATAAATGTTTATTCCATATATGTGCCAATCTTCCTGTTGTCAGCAGGTGGCGCTATCATTATAATGGAATATTGGCCTTCAGATGTGTTCAGGGCAGGACTTTTATCGAACATGTGAGGTTTGGGGAGGATTGGACATTTTATGCCTGAGTTACAACAAAATCCTATTTCATGGCGAAACATCAAAATTTGTCAGGCCGCCATGGACACGCCCTTTAATGAAACCTCAAGATCTTCGCAATTTAAGATCACAAAAGGCTTTAGATTACACTGACTAAGTTTGGTGTTGATCTGAATAAATCTCTAGGAGGAGTTCGTCAAAGTACAACCCCTGAAAATGGCCAAAACAACACCAATTTTGCAGAGAAAATTCTAAATAACTGACTTCCTGTTGGGATTCGGATTTCGTACCAAGAGACTTTTTCGTAGATATCGGTGTGTTACATTTGTGTACCGATTTTTGTACATGTACGTGAAACATAGCTCGAGGCGCACTCCGTTGAAAGTGTATACGCACTACGTTGAAAGTGTATAGGTGGCGCTATCGAGCCATTTTGCCACACTCGATGGAATATTGCCCTTCAGATCTGTTTAGGCCAGGACCCTTATCACACAAGTGAAGTTTGGGCAAGATCAGACATTTTATGCCTGAGTTATAACATCTTTTATCCCCATGGCGAGACATCGACCTTCATCACGGCGCCATGGACACACCTTTTAACAAAAACTCAAGATCTTCACAACTAAACTTCACACAGGTCTTTAGATTAGACTGACTACAAGAAAGACATAGATGTCATAAAATTTCTAGGAGTAGTTTGTCGCAGTGTAAAATATGTAACTTCCTGTTGCCAATAGGTGGTGCTATGACTATAACTGAATATTGGCATGTAGATCTGTTCAGGTCAAGAGTCTTATCCAACATGTGAAGTTCGGGGCAGAATGGACATTGTATGTCTGAGTTACAGCAACTTCCTTTTTCCTGGCGAAACATCGAAATTTGTCAGGCCGCCATGGACCCGCCCTTTAACGAAACCTCAAGTCCTTCGCAATTTATTATCGCAAAGGGCTTTAGATTACACTCACCAACTTTCGTGTTGATCTGAATAAATCTCTAGGAGGAGTTTGTTAAAGTACAACCCCTGAAAATGGCAAAAACAACACCAATTTTGAAGGGAAAATTCAAAATAACCGACTTCCTGTTGGGATCCGGATTTCGTACCAAAATACTTTTTTGTAGGTATTGGACTGTTACATGTGTGTACCAATTTTTGTACATGTACGTGAAACATAGCTCAAGGCGCACTCCGTTGAAAGTGTATAGGTGGCGCTATAGAGCCATTCTGCCACACCCGGTGGAATATTGGCCTGCAGATCTGTTCAGGCCAGGACTCTTATCACACATGTGAAGTTTGGGGAAGATCGGACATTTTATGCCTGAGTTATAACTTCTTTTATTCCCATGGTGTGACATCGAACTTCATCGCGGCGCCATGAACAAGCCTTTTAACGAAAACTCAAGATCTTCACAACTGAACATCGCACAGGCCTTTAGATTAGACTGACCACAAAAAAGACATTGATGTCATAAAATTTCTAGGAGTAGTTTGTCGCAGCGTAAAATATGTCACTTCCTGTTGCCAATAGGTGGCGCTATGACTATAACTGAATATGGGCATGTCAATCTGTTCAGGTTTGGAGTCTCATCAAACATGTGAAGTTTGGGGCAGATTGGACATTGTATGTGTGAGTTATAGCAACTTCATTTTTCATGGCGAATCATCTGAATTCGCCAGGCCGCCACGGACACGCCCTTCAACGAAAACTCAAGATCTTCGCAATTTAACATCGCAAAGGCCTTTAGATTAGGCATACCAAATTTGGTGTTGATTTGAAGAACTCTCTAGGAGGAATTCGTTAAAATACAACACATGGAAATGACCAAAATTACACAAAATATGCTCATAATATTAAAAATAACCGACTTCCTGTTGGGTTTAGAATTTTGCTCCAAGAGTATTTTTTGTAGGTATTGGTGTGTTACATATGTGTGCCAATTTTCATGCATGTACGTGAAACATAGCTGGAAGGCTGTTGATTTTCTTGGTATAGGTGGCGCTGTCGAGCCATTTTGCCACACCCTCTTCTGAATCCTATATCAGACGAAAATTTTCACCAGGTTTGACGCGTGTGCAAAGTTTCATGACTTTTTGAGCATGTTAAAGCCCTCAAAAATGCGATTCATTCGGGAGAAGAAGAAGAAGAAGAAGAAGAAGAAGAAGAAACAAAGCAGATACAAGAGGGTCCTCGCACCTCGGTGCTCGGGCCCTAAATAAATAAATAATTATAGATTTTAAAATATTGCACTTGTCACCGGCCTGAGAGAAAGTGCGCGCGCAAGAGAGAGAGAGAGAGAGAGAGAGAGAGAGCGCGCGAGTCCCGGCCGCACACTCAATGGGCCCTATTTTAACGATCTGAAACGCAAGTGTCAAAGCGCGAAGCGCAAGTAACTTTGTGGGCGGGTCTCGGCGCTGTTGCTATTTTCCCGGCGGGATAAATGGCTCTTGCGCCCGGCGCAAATCTAAAATGGGTTGGTCTGAAGTAGCTTCATTATTCATAGGTGTGGTTTGGGCGTAACGTGAAATAAACCAATCGGAGCGTCATCCAACATTCCCTTTAAAAGCAGGTGCGCAAGTTCCATTATGGATTGCTATTATTATGGCGTATTTACCAGGCGCACGCCAGGAGCGGTTCACAGCCGAGGAGACTGATGTTCTTGTAAGAGCAGTGAAAGACGGAGAAGTTGTGTTGTATGGGGATGGGAGAAACCCACCCAAAATAGCGTCGGTTAAACAGGCGTGGGAGGAAATAGCCACAATTGTTTCATCGATTTTTTTTTTTTTTCTGGTTCTTGACGGACAAACAAATTTGTCAGATGTCCTTATATACATATATGTCTTGCCACTATCGGGCAAACAGGTCTGATCCTTAATTACTACAATTAGCCTGAATAATTTGTAAACAAGATTTCACAATGATTTCCGTCATCTCATGTGTTAATATTTTTTTAGTGTAACAATTTATGATTTGCAAAAATAACTGTTGCATCTGTGTAGATTACATGAGCAAAGTGTATGCACGTTGTGCACGCTATACATTATGGTCAAGCTTGCGCCCTTAAAATAGCATAATGAACAACGCGCAACGCGCCACTGACTTTAGACTAGGTTTTTTCTGGTCAGTGGCGCAATTGTTTAATGGAACAGCAAAATAGCACCAGGGATTGTTTGCGCCGGAACACGCCTCCTTTTTTGCGCTGAACCGCCCAGGGAGCGCAAGTTAATTCACTAGTTTAGCGACGTGCTTCTGTGGAGGGAAAAGCGCGCTTTGCGCGGGTGCAAAATAGGAATGACACATGCGTCGGTGTACAAAGTCAATTGCGCTGGGTGCAAGATAGGGCCCAATGTCTTCAAAACAACACGACCGCTGTCTTGCACTCTCCCTCCCGCATATTAATCAACTGACACGTTGGTGGCAATGTTTAAATCATTTAAAATGAGAATGTAAGTGTGCTCACCCCATTTTTGTTTGTAAGAAAAAAATAGATTTCATATCGCAATATATATAGCAGAAAAATAAAATATCGCAATGTAATTTGTTTCCCAATATCGTGCAGCCCTATTTGTGACCGTGAGGGAACACTGTACAAAAGCATGCAGTCATAAATTTTACTTAAATAAAATTGAATTAATTGTATTACTGGTCTCTTTGTTATTGTAGCTTGTCTAACCCAAGGTGTTTGGGTCTGTGGGACCCATTTTCAATGTTTGCTAAAAGGAAAAAAGTTACACAATTTATTATTTTTTCTAACTCAAACTCATTACTGCTGTCAAGACAGCCGTGGTTTGAAAGTACACGGTCAAGCCAGATGCACTTTTTGTTTTTGTTTGTGCGTCTAATCGTGCACTGACGGTACGGGTGCAGGGAGCGGTCAAAATAGATGAAAAGAAGCTGTCGTAACGGTGTTTCCTTTATACTTTTTCTGATATTTTCAATAGTTCACGGGTTCCCACCCCCTCCCAAAAAATAAATAAATGAAATAAAATCTGCATAAAACGTAATTTAACCCTAAAAACAACTTAAACGGACATCAGAATATTTATGTATTGCTATTTTATGTCATGATATAAATAATGCATTTTTTTAAATGACTTGAACATTGAATTTATGTTTGTGAATACATTGTTTTTGTACATTAACATTTTTGTTTTACATTAATATACATAATTTCTCAATGTGTATATATATACATACATATAATATATATATATATATATATATATATATATATATATATATATATATATATATATATATATATACAGTATTGTTCAAAATAATAGCAGTACAATGTGACTAACCAGAATAATCAAGGTTTTTCGTATATTTTTTTATTGCTACGTGGCAAACAAGTTACCAGTAGGTTCAGTAGATTCTCAGGAAACAAATGAGACCCAGCATTCATGATATGCACGCTCTTAAGGCTGTGCAATTGGGCAATTAGTTGAATTAGTTGAAAGGGGTGTGTTCAAAAAAATAGCAGTGTGGCATTCAATCACTGAGGTCATCAATTTTGTGAAGAAACAGGTGTGAATCAGGTGGCCCCTATTTAAGGATGAAGCCAACACTTGTTGAACATGCATTTGAAAGCTGAGGAAAATGGGTCGTTCAAGACATTGTTCAGAAGAACAGCGTACTTTGATTAAAAAGTTGATTAGAGAGGGGAAAACCTATAAAGAGGTGCAAAAAATGATAGGCTGTTCAGCTAAAATGATCTCCAATGCCTTAAAATGGAGAGCAAAACCAGAGAGACGTGGAAGAAAACGGAAGACAACCATCAAAATGGATAGAAGAATAACCAGAATGGCAAAGGCTCAGCCAATGATCACCTCCAGGATGATCAAAGACAGTCTGGAGTTACCTGTAAGTACTGTGACAGTTAGAAGACGTCTGTGTGAAGCTAATCTATTTTCAAGAATCCCCCGCAAAGTCCCTCTGTTAAAAAAAAGGCATGTGCAGAAGAGGTTACAATTTGCCAAAGAACACATCAACTGGCCTAAAGAGAAATGGAGGAACATTTTGTGGACTGATGAGAGTAAAATTGTTCTTTTTGGGTCCAAGGGCCACAGGCACTTTGTGAGACGACCCCCAAACTCTGAATTCAAGCCACAGTACACAGTGAAGACAGTGAAGCATGGAGGTGCAAGCATCATGATATGGGCATGTTTCTCCTACTATGGTGTTGGGCCTATTTATCGCATACCAGGGATCATGGACCAGTTTGCATATGTTAAAATACTTGAAGAGGTCATGTTGCCCTATGCTGAAGAGGACATGCCCTTGAAATGGTTGTTTCAACAAGACAATGACCCAAAACACACTAGTAAACGGGCAAAGTCTTGGTTCCAAACCAACAAAATTAATGTTATGGAGTGGCCAGCCCAATCTCCAGACCTTAATCCAATTGAGAACTTGTGGGGTGATATCAAAAATGCTGTTTCTGAAGCAAAACCAAGAAATGTGAATGAATTGTGGAATGTTGTTAAAGAATCATGGAGTGGAATAACAGCTGAGAGGTGCCACAAGTTGGTTGACTCCATGCCACACAGATGTCAAGCAGTTTTAAAAAACTGTGGTCATACAACTAAATATTAGTTTAGTGATTCACAGGATTGCTAAATCCCAGAAAAAAAAAAAAAAATGTTTGTACAAAATAGTTTTGAGTTTGTACAGTCAAAGGTAGACACTGCTATTTTTTTGAACACACCCCTTTCAACTAATTGCCCAATTGCACAGCCTTAAGAGCGTGCATATCATGAATGCTGGGTCTTGTTTGTTTTCTGACAATCTACTGAACCTACTGGTAACTTGTTTGCCACGTAGCAATAAAAAATATACTAAAAACCTTGATTATTCTGGTTAGTCACATTGTACTGCTATTATTTTGAACAATACTGTGTATATATATATATATATATATATATATATATATATATATATATATATATATATATATATATATATATATATATATATCAACATTGATACAATATGTATTGCGTTTGTGTGTATACCTTTCAACTAATAGTGATCCTGACTATTGCTGTATTTATTTTCAAGTTAAAACTATTATACAATTTTTGTACAATTTAAAGGCAAATCACTCCAAAACTCAATGTGCACTCTTTTCTCATAAAAAGCACTTACTCATAAAATGCTTTCCTTAAAAGGTTTGCTCCTTTTTCCAATTGATAACTTTTAACAGTGACCCAGAATATTACGGAATTAATTTTTTAAGTTATTTTACTGTATAGCGTTGGAGAAAATTAATGGCAAAATGACTCCAAAAAAGTGCATTTTAGCACTTGCACCGTTACCCATTTTCATAAACTCATAAAAATCTTTGCTTTATGGGTTTGCTCCTTCTTTCAGTGGATTCCTATTCAAAGTCACTCTTACCATTGATATATTAATTTTCAAAAAATTTCTACTGTATAGTTTTGGAGAAAACGAAAGCCAAATTCAACCCCAATAATCTAATCACATAAGCTTTTTAACACCATGTCCCATTTTCAAACATTTATAAAAATCTTTGCTTTATAGGTTGCTCATTCTTTCACTTGATTCCTATTCACAGTCACTCTGACCATTACTGCGTTAATTTTCAATTATTTTTACTGTATAGTTTTGGAAAAAATCATTGGCAAAATCATGCCAAAATCAAAGTTTATTCTATCTGTTGCACCATTACCCATTTTCAAACACTCATAAAAAATCTTTGCTCTATAGGTTTGCTCGTTCTTTCAGTTTATTTATATTTACAGTCAATCTGACCATTACTGTATTAAGTTTCAAATATTTCTACTGTATAGTTTTGGAGAAAACTAAAGCCAAAATCAACCCCAAGCATATAAGTGTATAAGCACTTTACATCATGTCCGAATTTCAAGCACTCATAAAAATCTTTGCTTTATAGGTTTGCTCGTTCTTTCAGTTTATTTATATTTACAGTCAATCTGACCATTACTGTATTAAGTTTCAAATATTTCTACTGTATAGTTTTGGAGAAAACTAAAGCCAAAATCAACCCCAAGCATCTGAGTGCATAAGCACTTTACATCATGTCACATTTTCAAGCACTCATAAAAATCTTTGCTTTATAGGTTTGCTTGTTCTTTTAGTTTATTTCTGTTTACAGTCAATCTGACCATTACTGTATTAATTTTTAAATATTTCTACTGTATAGTTTTGGAGAAAACTAAAGCCAAAATCAACCACCAAGCATCTAAGTGCATAAGCACTTTACATCATGTCCCAAATTCAAGCACTCATAAAAATATTTGCTTCATAGGTTTGCTCGTTCTTTCAGTTTATTTCTGTTAACAGTCAATCTTACCATTACTGTATTCATTTTTAAATAATTCTACAGTATAGTTTTGGAGAAAACTAAAGCCAAATTCAACCCCAAGAATATAAGCGCAAAAGCACTTCTACATCATATCCAATTTTCAAACACTAATAAAAAATCTTTGCTTTATAGATTTGCTCGTTCATTCAGTTTATTTCTGTTTACAGTCAATCTGACCATTACTGTATTAAGTTTCAAATATTTCTACTGTATAGTTTTGGAGCAAACTAAAGCCAAAATCAACCCCAAGCATCTAAGTGCATAAGCACTTTATATCATTTCCTATTTTCAAGCACTCATAAAAATCTTTGCTTTATAGGTTCATTTTTAAATATTTCTACTGTATAGTTTTGGAAAAAAATAAAGCCAAAATCAACCACCAAGCATCTAAGTGCATAAGCACTTTACATCATGTCCCAAATTCAAGCACTCATAAAAATCTTTGCTTTATAGGTTTGCTCGTTCTTTCAGTTTATTTCTGTTTACAGTCAATCTGACAATTACTGTATTAAGTTTCAAATATTTGAAACTGTATAGTTTTGGAGAAAACTAAAGCCAAAATCAACCACCAAGCATCTAAGTGCATAAGCACTTTACATCATGTCCCAATGTCAAGCACTGATAAAAATCTTTGCTTTATAGGTTTGCTCATTCTTTCAGTTTATTTCTGTTTACAGTCAATCTGACCATTACTGTATTAAGTTTAAAATATTTCTACTGTATAGTTTTGGAGAAAACTATACAGTAGAGCAAGCATCTAAGTACATAAGCACTTTACATCATGTCCGAATTTCAAGCACTCATAAAGATCTTTGCTTTATAGGTTTGCTCGTTCTTTCAGTTTATTTATATTTACAGTCAATCTGACCATTACTGTACTAAGTTTCAAATATTTCTACTGTATAGTTTTGGAGAAAACTAAAGCCAAAATCAACCCCAAGCATCTAAGTGCATAAGCACTTTACATCATGTCACAATTTCAAGCACTCATAAACAATCTTTATTTTATAGGTTTGCTTGTACTTTTAGTTTATTTCTGTTTACAGTCAATCTGACCATTACTGTATTCATTTTTAAATATTTCTACTGTATAGTTTTGGAGAAAACTAAAGCCAAAATAAACCACCAAGCATCTAAGTGCATAAGCACTTTACATCATGTCCCAATGTCAAGCACTCATAAAAATCTTTGCTTTATAGGTTTGCTCGTTCTTTCAGTTTATTTATATTTACAGTCAATCTGACCATTACTGTATTAAGTTTCAAATATTTCTACTGTATAGTTTTGGAGAAAACTAAAGCCAAAATCAACCCCAAGCATCTAAGTGCATAAGCACTTTACATCGTCACATTTTCAAGCACTCATAAAAATCTTTGCTTTATAGGTTTGCTCGTTCTTTCAGTTTATTTCTGTTAACAGTCAATCTTACCATTACTGTATTCATTTTTAAATAATTCTACAGTATAGTTTTGGAGAAAACTAAAGCCAAATTCAACCCCAAGAATATAAGCGCAAAAGCACTTCTACACCATATCCAATTTTCAAACACTAATAAAAAATCTTTGCTTTATAGGTTTGCTCGTTCATTCAGTTTATTTCTGTTTACAGTCAATCTGACCATTACTGTATTCATTTTTAAATAATTCTACAGTATAGTTTTGGAGAAAACTAAAGCCAAATTCAACCCCAAGAATATAAGCGCTAAAGCACTTCTACACCATATCCAATTTTCAAACACTAATAAAAAATCTTTGCTTTATAGGTTTGCTCGTTCATTCAGTTTACTTCTGTTTACAGTCAATCTGACCATTACTGTAGTAAGTTTCAAATATTTCTACTGTATAGGTTTGGAGAAAACTAAAGCCAAAATCAACTCCAAGCATCTAAGTACGTAAGCACTTTACATCATGTCTCATTTTCAAGCACTCATAAAAATCTTGACTTTATAGGTTTGCTCGTTATTTCAGTTTATTTCTGTTTACAGTCAATCTGACCATTACTGTATTCATTTTTAAATAATTCTACTGTATAGTTTTGGAGAAAACTAAAGCCAAAATCAACCACCAAGCATCTAAGTGCATAAGCACTTTACATCATGTCCCAATGTCAAGCACTCATAAAAATCTTTGCTTTATAGGTTTGCTCGTTCTTTCAGTTTATTTCTGTTTACAGTCAATCTGACCATTACTGTATTAAGTTTCAAATATTTCTACTGTATAGTTTTGGAGAAAACTATACAGTAGAGCAAGCATCTAAGTACATAAGCACTTTACATCATGTCCGAATTTCAAGCACTCATAAAGATCTTTGCTTTATAGGTTTGCTCGTTCTTTCAGTTTATTTATATTTACAGTCAATTTGACCATTACTGTATTAAGTTTCAAATATTTCTACTGTATAGTTTTGGAGAAAACTAAAGCCAAAATCAACCCCAAGCATCTAAGTGCATAAGCACTTTACATCATGTCCCAAATTCAAGCACTCATAAAAATCTTTGCTTTATAGGTTTGCTTGTTCTTTTAGTTTATTTCTGTTTACAGTCAATCTGACCATTACCGTATTCATTTTTAAATATTTCTACTGTATAGTTTTGGAGAAAACTAAAGCCAAAATCAACCACCAAGCATCTAAGTGCATAAGCACTTTACATCATGTCCGAATTTCAAGCACTCATAAAAATCTTTGCTTTATAGGTTTGCTCGTTCTTTCAGTTTATTTATATTTACAGTCAATCTGACCATTACTGTATTAAGTTTCAAATATTTCTACTGTATAGTTTTGGAGAAAACTAAAGCCAAAATCAACCCCAAGCATCTAAGTGCATAAGCACTTTACATCATGTCCTATTTTCAAGCACTCATAAAAATCTTTGCTTTATAGGTTTGCTCGTTCTTTCAGTTTATTTCTGTTTACAGTCAATCTGAACATTACTGTATTAAGTTTCAAATATTTCTACTGTATAGTTTTGGAGAAAACTAAAGCCAAAATCAACCCCAAGCATCTAAGTGCATAAGCACTTTATATCATTTCCTATTTTCAAGCACTCATAAAAATCTTTGCTTTATAGGTTTGCTCGTTCTTTCAGTTTATTTCTGTTTACAGTCAATCTGACCATTACTGTATTCATTTTTTAATATTTCTACTGTATAGTTTTGGAGAAAACTAAAGCCAAAATCAACCACCAAGCATCTAAGTGCATAAGCACTTTACATCATGTCCCAAATTCAAGCACTCATAAAAATCTTTGCTTTATAGGTTTGCTCGTTCTTTCAGTTTATTTCTGTTTAACCAGGTTCAACTACCCCCCACTGAAAGTAAATCTGAGAGATCCTCAGTGGTACTGAGTTTAATCATGGTTTCAAGACGATCACCTTGAATTTACACTCACACTCCCCTTTCCATAACCCGACTGAGGATTTTTTCTCCACATGAAGATGGAAGATTTACAATAGGCACCCTCACAAACAAGTCCCTCTTCTCCTGGCCATGGATGATGCGTGCAGTGACAGGAGACCAGTGTCAGGCCTGGATGCCAGGATTCCAGTAACACTCAATTTCACATTTTACTGTACTTTTCAACTGTACTGTTGTTGGGTTTCTCTCTCTCTCTTTCTTCTTATCAATTTTTTTTTAACAAAAATGTTGGCAAAACCTTTGTTGTGAGCTATTTCAACAATCATTCTAAGATTTTGTAAAATGCTTGCAATGTCTGTACTTTGATCTCTCTCCATATATAGTATATTATTGTGATGTATGCATGTGTAGAATTGTAATGAAACCTGCATACCATGTTGTAAACTACTTACATTATTGTACTGACAACTGCACACAGAAAGTACATGATGGGTATCTTGTGTGTGTGTGTGTGATGTAAAGTAATGTTCCTATTCTGGTTGATAATAAAGTAGTTACTTGAACCAGTGATTCTGCAAAAGCAAGGCTTTGTATGCAACATGCATTTTGAACGATGTAAAGAACTGTGTTACAAATAATGACAGTTTTGTGTCTCCAGTTTTGAAAAATGTCATTGGTGACAAAATGATATGAGAAACAAAAACACTGTATTAATATTAATACAGATTAACATTAATAAATCAATTAATGAAACAATGTGTTACATAATGACTAAATTAAAAAAAAAGTTATTTATTACTTGATCTTTTAAAGGGAAAATAAAATTAGAAATTATGAAAAATGTATAAATTAAATTATAGTGATGAAATAATAATCAATAAATATTTCACAATGAAAAGGAATGTACAACAACAACTACATAAAACACTATTCATTAAATCAGATTTAATAAATTTCAAAATGCATGTGCAAATTTTAGTTAAAAATAGAAAAAACTGGATTCACACATTTTCAGGATTGAATAAGGAATACAGGTTTAATCAGTTATTCTAAAGGCCAATTATGTTTCTAATTTGTCTTTTCATTTCAATGCTGCTTTTCAATTAAGAATCAAAAGCTTTAAGTACTTGTATGTGCGCTTTACGTGCGTGCGTCTTATATATAACATATATTATGTGTGACCATATACGTGTGTCACAGTTCTGCATTAGAAATAGGCTCGCTATGTTAGATCTTACCTCCTTCGAGCACAACTAAGTTTTACAAATCATCACACAATAATATTATGACAAGATAAGGTAAACTAACATGGTATTTTTTGTCAAATATATATTTATAGGCAATAGTAGAGTAAATGTAACATTTACATTTACATTTAGCAGATGGTTTTATCCAAAGTTATTTATCCAAAAAAAAAAAAAAGATATTGATTAAACAGCAGATAACCTTCGTAAAGGTTTATGACGCAGTATCTTATTACATGATACCCTATGCATGCTAATTAAATGTTTGATTACCTGTGCCTGGGATTACTCATCCTTTAGTGCAGAATATGTATACTTTTCACTAACTTCTTACAAATAACTGACATAATTCAAAAGCAATCCGGCAACGTAACTAAAAGAAATGTCTTTTACATAAAACAATAAGTACTTTTCGCTAACAGTGCTATTGATCGATGCTCTAAGGGGTCGCACCGTTCAATAAATGTCCACAGGTGCGGAAGCCACAGTTGACACTATTGTGCAGTCTGATCAGATGTACGTGGATCCAACTGCATGCTGAAAGTGGTATTGTTCTTTAAGATGCACATAGTTGTTCTCTGCAATAAAAAGAGCAAATATTTTATAAACTTTTATCATTTTTTACTTTTAAAGTTAATCTCAATACTATACAATGTAACAGCTCAGTCGAGGAAGAGGAGAAACAACGAATTAAGATTAAAGTAAACCTTAACACAGCAAAGCAAAACAATAAACAAAACAGCAACAAAAAAGGAACAAAAATTACTTTGAAGGCACAATCTAGAACACAACAGCTGCCAGTTTAAGACCAAACTGAAATGTCTATAAAAATCATAGAACTAACAAACTACAGTATTGGTGAGTAACTAAGCAAATAACAATTTCTCAAAAGGATTATGAACATGATCAGTTTGTATGGTTACAAAAATGTGAAAGAGTCATGAATATGGGGCTTGATGTAAAAGGGATAGAATCTACTTGGATGCGTGAAGTGACTTTAATGGTAAACTAAGCAAACCTATAGAGGAAAGACTTTTATGAGTGTTTGAAAATGGCAAATGGTGCCAGTGCAAGAATGCACTTTGTTTTTTGGAGTGAATTTGATATTAAGTTTCTCCAAAACTATACAGTGAAAAAATGTGAAACCTAAAGGAATAATTAGGGTGTCATGATCTGGCCACTGAACTGCCCTTAATTCAGCACCAGAAGTCATCATCCACAATACAGACTCTCACACTACACAGTACACCCTGGACTACATTTACCATGCTCCATTGCACCAATCACATTCACCTGATAACAATCACACCATGCACTTGAGACCAATCAAACACACACACACACACACACACACACACACACACAGAACAATCATCAGACACGCTTTATAAGAATTGAACTTTCCCTCACACACTGTCGAGTATTGTTCTGCACATATCCCTCCCCTAGCAATAGCAAGCCATTCAGAGTTTTTTTTCATACTTTTGTTTAAGTTCATTGTTTTCATAGTCGTGTCTCTTTTTCTAGTTTTCATAGTCTTGTTTAAGTTTATAGTTTTCATAGTCTTGTTTCAGTTTTTAGTTTTCATAGTTTAGTCTTTTTCTTGCTTTGCCCTGTTACTTGTGTTTTGACCCTTAGCTCTGAATTCTGGATTACCCCTCTTGCTTAGCCCTCTGGATATTGTTCGCTGATCAGAGACCCTTGTTTGCCCTTGGATTATACTTGTGTCTTGGCCATACCATACCTGTTTGCTCCTGTTTCAACCCTGTCTGTGTTTAGATCATGTCAGGGAAAGAAAGCTTGTATATAGATTGGCACTTCTCATGTCTCTGTCAGTCCATTACACAGGGTGACTGTGAACAAAAATAAACTGACAGAACGAGCTAACCTATAAAGCAAAGATTTTTATTAGTGCTTGAAACTTGGATATGGTGTAAAAGTGCTTATGCACTTAGATGCTTGGGGTGAATTTGTTTTTAGTTTTCTCCAAAACTATAGAGTATAAATATGTTATACTTAATACGGTAATAATCAGGACCACTAAGAATAGGAATGAACTGAAAGAATGAGCAAACCTATAAAGCAACAATTTTTATTAGTGCTTGAAGATTGGATATGGTGTAAAAGTGCTTATGCACTTAGATGCTTGGGATGAGTTTGGCTTTAGGTTTCTCCAAAACTACACAGTAGAAACATTTGAAAATTAAAACATTAACGGTAAGAGTGACTGTTAATAGGAATCCACTGAAAGAATGAGCAAACCTATAAAGCAAAGATTTTTATGAGTGTTTGAAAATGGGTAATTGTGCAACAGCTAGAATACACTTTGAATTTGGCATGATTTTGCCATTTATGTTTTCCAAAACTATACAGTAAAAATATTTGAGAAATAATATATTAATGGTCAGAGGGACTGTGAATAGGAATCCAAGGAAAGAACGAGCAAACCTATAAAGCAAAGATTTTTATGAGTGCTTGAATTTGGGATATGATGTAAAGTGCTTATGCATTTATATGCTTGGGGTTTGTTTTGGCTTTAGTTTTCTCCAAAACTATACAGTAGAAATATTTGAAACTTAATACAGTAATGGTCAGATTGACTGTAAACAGAAATAAACTGAAAGAACGAGCAAACCTATAAAGCAAAGATTGTTATGAGTGCTTGAAAATGGGACATGATAAAAAGTGCTTATGCACTTAGATGCTTGGTGGTTGAATTTGCCTTTAGTTTTCTCCAAAACTATACAGTAGAAATATTTGAAACTTAATGCAGTAATGATCAGATTGACTGTAAACCGAAATAAACTGAAAGAACGAGCAAACCTGTAAAGCAAAGATTTTTATGAGTGCTTGAAAATGGGACATGATAAAAAGTGCTTATGCACTTAGATGCTTGGTTGTTGATTTTGGCTTTAGTTTTCTCCAAAACTAAACAGTAGAAATATTTGAAACTTAATACAGTAATGGTCAGATTGACTGTAAACAGAAATAAACTGAAAGAACGAGCAAACCTATAAAGCAAAGATTGTTATGAGTGCTTGAAAATGGGACATGATAAAAAGTGCTTATGCACTTAGATGCTTGGTGGTTGAATTTGCCTTTAGTTTTCTCCAAAACTATACAGTAGAAATATTTGAAACTTAATGCAGTAATGATCAGATTGACTGTAAACCGAAATAAACTGAAAGAACGAGCAAACCTGTAAAGCAAAGATTTTTATGAGTGCTTGAAAATGGGACATGATAAAAAGTGCTTATGCACTTAGATGCTTGGTTGTTGATTTTGGCTTTAGTTTTCTCCAAAACTAAACAGTAGAAATATTTGAAACTTAATACAGTAATGGTCAGATTGACTGTAAACATAAATAAACTGAAAGAACGAGCAAACCTATAAAGCAAAGATTTTTATGAGTGTTTGACAATAGGAAATGATGTAAAGTGCTTATGCACTTAGATGCTTGGGGTTGATTTTGGCTTTACTTTTCTCCAAAACTATACAGTAGAAATATTTGAAACTTAATACAGTAATGGTCAGATTGACTGTAAACAGAAATAAACTGAAAGAGCAAACCTATAAAGCAAAGATTTTTATGAGTGCTTGAAAATGGGACATGATGTAAAGTGCTTATGCACTTCGACGCTTGGGGTTGATTTTGGCTTTAGTTTTCTCCAAAACTATACAGTAGAATTATTTAAAAATGAATACAGTAATGGTCAGATTGACTGTAAACATAAATAAACTGAAAGAACAAGCAAACCTATAAAGCAAAGATTTTTATGAGTGCTTGAAAATGGGACATGATGTAAAGTGCTTATGCACTTGGAGTTGATTTTGGCTTTAGTTTTCTCCAAAACTATACAGTAGAAATATTTGAAACTTAATACAGTAATGGTCAGATTGACTGTAAACAGAAATAAACTGAATGAACGAGCAAACCTATAAAGCAAATATTTTTTATGAGTGTTTGATAATTGGATATGGTATAGAAGTGCTTTTGCGCTTATATTCTTGGGGTTGAATTTGGCTTTAGTTTTCTCCAAAACTATACTATAGATTTATTTAAAAATGAATACAGTAATGGTCAGATTGACTGTAAACAGAAATAAACTGAAAGAACGAGCAAACCTATAGAGCAAAGATTTTTTATGAGTGTTTGAAAATGGGTAGTGGTGCAACAGACAGAAAAAACTTTGATTTTGGCATGATTTTGCCAATGATTTTTTCCAAAACTATACACTAAAAATAATTGAAAATTAACGCAGTAATGGTCAGAGTGACTGTGAATAGGAATCAAGTGAAAGAATGAGCAAACCTATAAAGCAAAGATTTTTTTTATAAATGTTTGAAAAAGGGACATGGTGTTAAAATGCTTGTGATTAGATTCTTGGGGTTGAATTTGGCTTTAGTTTTCTCCAAAACTATACAGTAGAAATATTTGAAAATTAATATATCAATGGTAAGAGTGACTGTGAATAGGAATCCACTGAAAGAAAGAGCAAACCCATAAAGCAAAGATTTTTATGAGTGTATGAAAATGGGTAACGGTGCAAGTGCTAAAATGCCCTTTTTTGGAGTCATTTTGCCATTAATTTTCTCCAACGCTATACAGTAAAATAACTTAAAAAATTAATTCAGTAATATTCTGGGTCACTGTTAAAAGTTATCAATTGGAAAAAGGAGCAAACCTTTTAAGGAAAGCATTTTATGAGTAAGTGCTTTTTATGAGAAAAGAGTGGGAATGCACATTGAGTTTTGGAGTGATTTGCCTTTAAATTGTACAAAAATTGTATAATAGTTTTAACTTGAAAATAAATACAGCAATAGTCAGGATGACTATTAGTTGAAAGGTATACACACACAAACAACACACACATACGCAATACATATTGTATCAATGTTGATAAGTTTAAGTTGTTTTTAGGGTTAAATTAAGTTTTATGCAGATTTTATTTCATTTATTTTTTTTTGCGAGTGGGTGGGCACCCGTGAACTATTGAAAATATCAGAAAAAGTATAAAGGAAATGCCGTTATGACAGCTTCTTTACATCTATTTTGACCGCTCCCTGCACCTGTACCGTCAGTGCACGATTAGACGCACAAAAAAAAAAAAAAGTGCGGCTGGCTTGACCGTGTACTTTCAAACCGCGGCTGGCTTGACCGCAGTAACTCATTGGCAGTGTCCTCCTCCTAACTGGGCCTGCTGTGTCTTGTCTGTGTGCGCTAATGTTTTTTTTTTCTTTTTTTTTTCTGCACCTGCTATTCCCAAACAAAGTTACAAAATTGTTACATTTGTGACCCATACTCAGAATTTGTGCTCTGCATTTAACCCATCCAAAGAGCACACCCACAAACCATGAACACACCTGGAGCAGTGGGCAGCTATTTATGCTGCAGCACCCGGGAGCAGTTGGGGGTTCAGTGCCTTGCTCAAGGGCACCTAAGACATGGTATTGCCGGCCTGAGATTCAAACCCACAACCCTAGGGTTAGGAGTCAAAGTCTCTAACCACTAGGCCACTACTTAATCTGTTCTGATTAAGTTTTAAGAAATGAGCACCAATAATAATAAAAAATCTTGTTTCTATTTTTTTTTTATAATTGAATTTTATATACCTTTGGTAATACTGAGCTAAAGTAACCAATATGGGTATAATAGCAGGGACCCATAATCAGTCCACATGGGGCCCAGCTAGTGTGGGCCCATGTGAAGCCCACGTGGGGCCATCATGGAACCCCCGGACAAATTAACTGGTTTTAACAAATTAACTGGGTCCCATCTGGGTAGCCCAGATGGGGCCCACTCACCAGCCCATATCTATCCCTTATGGGCCCCACATGTGACAAAGATGGTATAAATAGGAATTTTCTGTTGCGAGTTTAATGAAGTTGGAAAGGTGCAAAGAAACCAAATATATGTAATTGTCTGATCCAAAAGAATAAATGACTTCAATATGCCAGTGACTGATAAATCTTTAATATAAAATTGTACAAGAATTCTGATTTGTACAAAAAAATCAATTTACATGGCATACGCATTTTATGCAAAATAAAAATAATAATAAAAAAAAAATAATAATAAATAATAAAATAGAAAAAGATACAAAAGATTCCAAGAAATGCAAATTCATTAAAGGATGACATCATACTGTCTCATGAGATAAAAAGTAAACTATTTAGAATTAAACTAAGGGATAAACAATTGATATCACCCATCAAAATGCACTTTTCTTCAGTGGGCAATAAGGATAATCAAACAAGACAGCTAGATCAAACATCACATTGGAACAAAAGAAAAAGGTTAACAAATATTTCAGGCTTATTTATTATTGTTTGTGGTGTCACAACAAATTATATATTAGATTTGTATTAAGTCATGAATTATGTTTTTATCTTTCCTTTCTTTTGTATCACTGATATTCATGTAAACGATCACACTGATCAGAATGTTGCTATGTGTTTGAAATTACAATGTCTATTTACAATGTCTATTACAATGTTTTATTTTTATTCATTTCTGCAATTTCATTGCCACTTGATCTTATTTTTGTGCTTTATCACTCTGTGACTTCAAAGAAACAGTGTTAACACAGAAAACTTAAAGATCACCTTTGCAAGATACTACATTCTTTAATACTACAGTCTGTGTAATGGCCCTGTCTTCAGAGCCGCAATGAAATATTTAAGGCTCACGGACTCGTTAAGTCCGTGGATTCATGGTAAAAGCCTAACTCTGTGCAGGACTGACTCTGGATAACAGAGATCTTGATGGGCTGTCAGATAATAATATGCTGGTCATTTTTATGCAGGGGAAAGCTAAAATAGAAACAGGATGGGATAGTATAAGAGTAGGAGTTTACTCTCCAAAAGAAGATCAATTCATTTTAGCAGAATATCCTGAGGAATTCAGTTTTATTTTAATTTGCTTCCTCACTCCTTTCTTCCTGCTCTCAAACATATCTGATTAAATTATTGAAGCCCATATTTACGACCATTTCCCTGTCATATATCATGGCTATTCAAAGGACTGCATTATTATTATTATTATTATTATTATTATTACTTCCATCAAGGCTAACAGAAACATAATGTGTAAGTAATCAGGGATTCACATTTGGAAGTAATTTTCTTTCTTTTGCCAGATATAAATATGAGGCTTTTTCTTTGTGTCCATGTTGTGTGTCTCTCTAGTATGGAGGGATTATTGGGTCGGATTATAAACTAAAAGTCTAAAACTAAAAGTCTTAAACCAAAACTAAAAATCTAAATTTGAAACTTAAAGTCCAAAACGAAAATTAATTTGGTATTAAGGATTGGGTATTTGGTATTTAGGATAGGGCTTTTTTTACTTAGGATTGGCCATTTTCTATTTAGGGTTGGGCATTTGGTCATTTAGCCATTTAGGATTTAGGATTGGGCATTTGGGGATTTAGGATAGGGAATTTGGTATTCAGGATTGGGCATTTAATCATTTAGCCATTTAGGATTGAGGATTTGGGGATTTAGGATTAGGCATTTGAAGATTGAGGATTGGGCATTTGAGGATTGAGGATTGTGGAGTGTATGCAAATTCGGAGGCGTGGCCCAAATACTGGAGGCTGGGTTTGAAATGGCTGGTGCACAGAGCCACCTTATGGACAGCAGAGGGAGCTCCCAGTGATAAGGAGCACACTGTAATGAAACCAAATGCAGCGAGTGAGCGGCTTGAGCGAGGACTGTGTGATAACTTCAACTTAATGACAGCTTTGTAACATTTTGTAACATAGGCCATAATTTAGATATATTTTTGAGATGGAAAAATGCAGTTTTACAAATGCTAGAAACATGGCTTTCTAAGGAAAGATTGCGATCAAATAGCACACCTAGGTTCCTAACTGATGACGAAGAATTGACATAGCAACCATCGAGTCTTAGACAGTGTTTTAGGTTATTACAAGCAGAGTTTTTAGGTCCTATAATTAACACCTCTGTTTTTTCTGAATTTAGCAGTAAGAAATTACTCGTCATCCAATTTTTTTTATCGAGTCTGCATTCCATTAGTTTTTCAAATTGGTGTGTTTCACCGGGCCGCGAAGAAATATAGAGCTGAGTATCATCAGCATAACAGTGAAAGCTAACACCATGTTTCCTGATGATATCTCCCAAGGGTAACATATAAAGCGTGAAGAGTAGCGGCCCTAGTACTGAGCCTTGAGGTGCTCCATACTGCACTTGAGATTGATATGATACAACTTCATTCACTGCTACGAACTGATGGCGGTCATATAAGTACGATTTAAACCATGCTAATGCACTTCCACTGATGCCAACAAAGTGTTCAAATCTATGCAAAAGAATGCTGTGGTCAGTTGTGTCAAACGCAGCACTAAGATCCAATAAAACTAATAGAGAGATACACCCACGATCAGATTATAAGAGCAGATCATTTGTAACTCTAAGGAGAGCAGTCTCAGTACTATGATACGGTCTAAATCCTGACTGGAAATCCTCACATATACCATTTTTCTCTAAGAAGGAATATAATTGTGAGGATACCACCTTTTCTAGTATCTTGGACAGAAAAGGGAGATTCGAGATTGGTCTATAATAACTAGTTCTTTGGGGTCAAGTTGTGTTTTTTTTTTATGAGAGGCTTAATAAAAGCCAGTTTGAAGGTTTTGGGGACATATCCTAATGACAATGAGGAATTAATAATAGTCAGAAGAGGATCTATGACTTCTGGAAGCACCTCTTTTTCCTATAAAAAAGAGGTGCCACCTCTTTAATACCGCTTAGATGGTATAGGGTCTAACATACATGTTGTTGGTTTAGATGATTTAACAAGTTTATACAATTCTTCCTCTCCTATAGTAGAGAATGAGTGGAACTGTTCCTCAGGGGGTCTATAGTGCACTGTCTGATGTGATACTGTAGCTGACGGCTGAATGGTTGCAATTTTATCTCTAATAGTATCGATTTTAGAAGTAAAGTTCGTAAAGTCATTACTGCTGTGGTGTTGGGAAATGTCAACACTTGTTGAGGCTTTATTTTTCGTTAATTTAGCCACTGTATTGAATAAATACCTGTGGTTATGTTTGTTTTTTTCTAAAAGAGAAGAAAAGTAATCAGATCTAGCAGTTTTTAATGCTTTTCTGTAGGATATGTTACTTTCCCGCCAAGCAATACGAAATACCTCTGGTTTTGTTTTCCTCCAGCTGCGCTCCATTTTTCGGGCTGCTCTCTTTAGGGTGCGAGTATGCTCATTATACCATGGTGTCAAACTGTTTTCCTTAACCTTCCTTAAGCGTAAAGGAGAAACTGTATTTAAAGTGCTAGAAAAGAGAGAGTCCATAGTTTCTATTACATTAACAAGTTGTTCTGAGGTTTTGGATATGCTAAGGAATTTGGATACATCAGGAAGATAACTTAAAAAGCAGTCTTTTGTGGTAGAAGTGATGGTTCTTCGATACTTGTAACAAGAAGTAGAATTTACAATTTTGGCTATATGAAGTTTGCACAGAACTAAATAATGATCTGAGATATCATCACTTGGCTGAATAATTTCAACACTATCAACATCAATTCAATGTGACAGTATTAAATCTAGAGTATGATTTCGACAATGAGTAGGTCCTGAAACATGTTGTCTAACACCAATAGAGTTCAGAATGTCTATAAATACTGATCCCAATGCATCTTTTTCATTATCAACATGGATATTAAAATCACCAACTATTAAATCTTTATCTGCAGCCAGAACTAACTTGGATGTAAAATCACCAAACTCTTTAATAAAGTCAGGTGATTTATCATTAACATTTGTTTCTCTGGATAATGTTATATGTAGCACCATTACTTCAAACGAGTTATACTTGAAGCCTGCCCTCTGAGAAATCCTGAAAACGTTATAAATTGAAGCAACTCCTCCCCCTTTGCCTTTTAGACGTGGCTCGTGTTTATAACAGTAATCTTGGGGGGTGGACTCATTTAAAATAATGTAATCATCAGGTTTTAGCCAGGTTTCTTTCAAACAGAGCACATCTATATTATGATCAGTTATCATATTATTTACAAAAAGTGTTTTCATAGAAATGGATCTGATATTCAATAAGCCAAGCTTTATCATTTGTTTATCCATATTGCATTAGTTTTTTTATTTGTTGAACCTCAATTAAATTGTTAACCTTAACTTGGTTTGGACGTTTTTTTGTATTTTCTAGTTCAGGGAACAGACACAGTCTCTATAGTGTGATATCTAGGTGAAAGAGTCTCTATGTGCTGAGAATTAACTGACCTCTGTGATGTGAGGCAGCTAGCAGACGGTCGGTTTAGCTGGTCTGTCTGCTTCCTGACCTGGGCCCCAGTTAGTCAAGTATGAACTCTAAGACTATTTGCCATATTTCTAGAGAGAAGAGCAGCTCCACCCCGGGAGGGATGAAGACCATCTCTTTTAAACAGGTCAGGTCTGCCCCAAAAGCTCGTCCAATTGTCTATGAAACCTATGTCATTCTGTGGGAACCACTTAGACATCCAGCCATTGAGTGATGACAATCTGCTATGCATCTCATCACCACGGTAAGCAGGGAGGGGACCAGAGCATATTACAGTGTCTGACATCGTGCTTGCAAGTTCACACACCTCTTTAAAGTTATTTTTAGTGATCTTCGACTGGCAAAGTCGAACATCATTAGCGCCAGCATGAATAACAATCTTACTGTATTTACGTTTAGCATTTGCCAGCACTTTTAAATTTGCCAAGATGTCAGGCGCTCTGGCTCCCAGTAAACATTTAAATGATGAACTGCCTTTAACTATTATTTTGCATTATTGACACACTGTTTTCCTAATGAATGTTGTTCAGTTGCTTTGACGCAATGTATTTTGTTTAAAGCGCTATATAAATAAAGGTGACTTTGAATTTGTCTTTGACTAAATGGCTAAATGACCAAATGACCAACCCTAAATAGAAAATGCCCAATCCTAAATACCAAATAAATTTTGGACTTGAACTTCAAGTTTCAAATTTAGATTTTTTTTTTAGTTTTGGTTTAAGACTTTTAGTTTTAGACTTTTAGTTTATAATCTGACCCCATACTCTAGAAGGTCTTTAATTTGACAAAAAAAATATGGAGGCTATGAGGTTGATATCCTTCACTTTATGATATCACATTGCCCATCTGTATACATATTATTTTTATTATTATTATTATTATTATTATTATTATTATTATTATTATTATTATTATTATTAAGGTTTTAATAAAGCACCAGCCTTAGTCCTAAAAGTGCATTCTATTTTGAGGTTAACATGTTAACAGCTGTTATCTTACTTGTTATTGGTGAAAGAACTACAAAGTTTGGGCATCATTTTTGAAGCATTAATATATCTCTGAAGTGACACTCTTTTATTAAAAAAAAAAAGAAAAGAAAAAGCAGACAATCCTTTTCTGTGTTGTGTGCCACCCGGGGAAGTTAACTGTACACTATTAGACAGTGTCCCTGTAGGACCCCACTGTGGCAACAGTTGTGATGGGGGTAAGAGGTAGCAGATTGGAAGGTGGCAGAGCAAGAGAATACAGAGGAAGAAATGAAAGGGAAAACCGGAAGAAGAGCTTGGGTGTCTCCATGATGCAGTATTATCAGCAACATTTACTAAATCACTGATTGTAATGACTTGATCAGCGATGGAAATATCTCCCGGTTTTGTGCAACAAAGCATTTTGAATGACACACACTGCTATTCCCTCTTGGAAATATCTCTTAATCTTCATGCCTTCCATCATAACACAAGTACTGCTACTGTTATAGCATGTAAAGGAGGAACCAAATACATCTAGTCTTTGTCCAACATTAAAAACCGTTTGAACTGAATTTAGTTTCAGAGTTTAATTAATTCTGAATTTTTTAATTACAGGGATGAATCATTAATTTAATTTATTTGAAGCAACATACATCAAAGAGCTAATTTGCATTTAGTTAATTATTCTAAACAGATAAATAGAAATAAATAGTCATATCTACATAGTCATATCTACATACACACCAACTGTTTCAAATTCAATAGTGAATAGGGACTTTTTTTTCTTTACCATGTTATGCCGCGTTTCCACCGAAATTACCCAGAACATTTGTACCAGGAACTTTTTTCCCCCAGACCTGTTGCTTTCTGCGTTTCCACCGCGGTGTAAAGTACCGGGAAGATTAGGCAAATAGACTGGTGACATAGGTGTGCGCGCATTTCTCAATACAAAGTACCGCTGATAAAAAAAAAAAAAAAAAGTACGCTAATTTTGAAAGTGCTTCCTTGGTAGTTAGTTCAGACTTTGTGCATTCGTCTCAGGAGTGTGATGTCCGTGACGACGCAAGTCCGGTAAATCTATAAACAGCAGCGTACTTGATAACTTCAGTCAGTTCGTCTTGGCTACTGCAATTTTCCTTACTGTATATTTACAATAAAACGAAATAGGATATCAAATACCACTGCCTCCTTTGGTTTTCATTTAAGCATAATAACAGCTGCAGAAATGTACTTAGTTCAGGCATATGTGTATAATGCAGCCATTACAATGAAACGAAATATTATATACATTTGCCTTTTTTATTTTCATTTTAACACAGACCAGAGAAAACATGTTAAAGTTTCCCCGCAGCTGAATTATATTTTATGTTTAACCACTAAAGACACATCAGAGCCAGCGGCACATTTCAGAAGGTCTAGCTGAGGTGAAGCTGCTCTCTGCGTATACATGAGGACTGAGCTCCCGCTGATCGAGTGGAGCTCACCGTCTACGAGATCGGCGAAACACATTTTTAAATAGGTGCTGTCTTTATAAATAAACCATAGATTGAGTTTTAAACAACTACATTCTCGCCTAAAATTCTTTTAAAATTACATTTCAAGACACAATAACAGTAATATTTGAAAATGATCGGAATAAATTGTGTTTGAACTCAACCAATGCTGCGTGAACTCAGATCGCTTTGGCTACTGCAATTTTCTTCTCAGTATATTTACAATAAAATGAAACAGGATATAAAATACCACTGCCTCCTTTCGTTTTCATTTAAACATAATAACAACTGCAGAAATATTCTTAGTCCAGGGATATGTGTAACGTTATATACAGCCATTACAATGAAACAAAATACTATATAGACTTGCCTTTTTTATTTTCATTTTAACATATAAAATATAATTCAGCTGCGGGGCAAATCTAACAGGTTTTCTTTGGTCTGTATTCAATTTATCTATGTTTAACCACTAAAGAGACATCAGAGCCAGCGGCACATATCAGAAGGTCTATCCGAGGTGAGGCTGCTTCTCGTCGGATAGATGATCACTGAGCTCCTGCTGATCGTGTGGAGCTCACCGTCTCCGAGATTGGCGAAACACTTTTTTAAATAGGCGCTGTCTTTATAAATAAACAACAGATTTGAGTTTTAAACAACTACATACTTGCTTGAAATACTTTTAAAATTACATTTCATGACACAATAACAGTAATATTTTGAAAATGTTGATCCGAATAAATGGTGCCTGAACTCAACCAATGCTGCGTGAACTCAACCAATCAGCATGTTTAGCGCCAAAGTCCCGGCCCCGAAAGTTCTGGAACTTTGAAAAAGTACCACCTCGCCAGCAGGGACTTTCTGAGCTGCATTTTTTTACCCGGAACTTTATTTAGTTCCTGGTTCCTGCGGTGGAAACACACCAAGTACCAGGCCAAAGTACCTAGTTCCTGGGTAAAGTTCCTGCGGTGGAAACGCGGCTATATTGTGTGGACACTAGTCAATGTTTACATTGTTTACAATGTTTAATTGTTACAATGCTGTAAATGACTGTCTGGAACGGAAGCATCTGAGGAAAAACTACCTAAACATCTTCTCAATGTGTCAATTCTGTTCATGAGGTTTTAGAACATTGTCTTTGATTTTGGCCACATTTTAGAACCTCTGGTGTAGCACTCTGAAATGTCAATGGTATTTTTATATGATAACACTGATCAAATTTACATAAATTATAGGACACTTACTAACTATTTTTAAGTTAAACTACATTCAGTAGAAATATTTTTTTATTTAACCTCTTGGCCAATTCAGTGCCTTTATCCATACAGTCATACTCTTGACACGATCATTTTCATATTATCAGAGCCAGTAATAATTATTTACTGCATTCAAATGAATATACCTGAAACACTTACTAAATGGGATGAAAATTGGGATTGAATGTTGTCAAACGAGATTTGCTACCATCATATCAAGATCTGGCACATGTCTGTTAAGGCTGGGTCACACTAAGCCGATGGTTGGCTGTTGACAACAAGTGACAGCCGGACTAGTTTGTTTGGTGTGTTCCACTCTTCAGCTCTCATCGGGGCTCATGTTGGCGGCATTCGGGGCCGTTGGGACCATCGGCACAAGTGAGAGCTCTGATTGAATGTTCAGTTTAGTGAACGAGTCAGTGCCCGAGAATTCAAGTGAAAATGAAAACAAGCACTTAAATGAAGGGAGTACAGACAGAAGTTTGTTTAAATGTTACGTGATCTATCCCAATCATTCTAATACGGGAATGTTTTTCATAACGCTGCCAATGGAGGTGACAAAACCTGTCGGCTTATACACCAGATTGGTGTGTCCCAGCCTTTAAAAGAACAGTAATTACCGCTTGGCACTGTATCCTTAAAATTTCACTTTCAATTTGGACTATAAATAATAGTTTAGATTATAATAAAATAGTTGCAAAGTGCAAAACTTTTTTTGTTTTGTTTGTTTGTTTATTTGTTTTTGTACCAAAGCTAGAAACATAAGAAAAGAAAAGAAAAATGTACTGTGTCAGAGCTAAAAGCATGCCAGCTCCATCTGTATATCTAAAATGTAGATTAAACAAGTTACAAGTCACATTTCTTTTTTTTTTTTTTTTTACTTTTTTACTTTTCTAATGTAAAACATTCTTAAAGCCAATATAGATGAATCAAGCTAGGCAGATGCTACTTTGTCTTGCTTAACTTCTTTTTTTTAAATGAAAGTATTAGATTAAAATAAAATAAATAATTAAACAAAAATAACAAAAGAGAGAAAATATCAACAATAAATACAACTGTTTTACACCAAATAGCCCCTCACAACATGAATATTTACATTTAAACCAGACTTAACATGCTCTTTCATGGAATTCTTTAAAAGTTATCAGTATACAAATGCTTTTTTTTTCTTTTTTTTCTTGTGATCATTTCTGCAGGCAAAAGTCATAAATTAAAGACTGAGGAGAAGTTTGTGTGAAGGATGGAGAGATATATGATGTATTTTGCTTCCAAAAACAGAAATGTCAAAATACTGCTCTAATTTTTCATACTTGAAAAGACGTTTGGGGAGAAATAATGCTGTTTTATAACATTAATATACTGAGGAAAAGAGTGTGTTAATATGTGGCGTATTTGTAACGAGGCAATGTGGTGCAGAGGGATGTCTGGTCTAGTCAATCGTTGTGGTATAGGGGGCATTTTTGTGTAGGTTGGGGTTCTGACTATGTCTGTTTCTGCTTCTCACGGAAGAAAACATCATGCTACAGCCAGGTATTTTGCATTTATGCATTTCACGCAGATGTACAGTCTTGTAGTGCACTCGAAGGGTCCCTTTGTTACTGTACAGTTTGTGGCAGATGGTGCACAGGATGCCTCCTGTGCCATTACCTTCATTGCATGCTGAGACAGATGGTGAGAATGAAGGGTCACAGTGAAGAAGCCCCTCCTCAGTGGCTCCTTCTCTTCCTTCCTTCCTGGCGTCCTCTGTATCCTTTCCCTCCCTTGCCAGTTTCTTAGCCACAATACTAGAGGTGTACTCTTCATTGTCACTAGCACCCTCCAGGACATCCAGCAGGATGCCCTCATCACTGCCCTCATCAGACTCCTGTGAAGACTGCACACTGCCACTTGATTGTACACTGGAGGTGGTGCTCAGGTCCAGCACCATGTAGTCAACACTTGGGCCATGGAAATAGCCATTACTGCGTGAATATTCTTTAGCGACTGGGGGTCTCATTCCTCTGTCTCGTGGTGGTCCAGCATTCTCTAACCCCTCCAGTTCCAGATGGTGGTCAGCATAGATCATTGACAGGATCTCAGCACGCATCTCTTTAGGCATGGTTGTAAGCTTTGGATCCAGGACCATGTCATCCAGCTCTTTGGTCAGTAGTTTGCGATGCAGGTTGATATTGGAGCTATGTCTGCAGGGAAAGAGGACAGGGTTCCTGTAGTAATTTATTACAAGACATACAAAGATCTGCAATCATACATACATTAAAAAAAAACTGTATTCTTTTTTCATGAGTGCATGAAGGTGTGCTAGAGCACACTATTTTCTGACACAGCTGAGAGTTCAATAACTTAATCACAGCTTAGACAGTATACTGCTAAAGTGTTTACTCCTGTCAGCAATTTTGCAGGCATGCACAAATGCAATTGATTCTGACTCAATGAAATACTCCACCACATTGAATGGGAGTTTATCAACTGATTTGAGCCATGGTAATACAATAATCGAGTGAAACTTGATTGCATATTAAATCAGACTTGGAGCATTAGCACACTGACTCACTCCTGAAGTTAGTTTAATATAGACCCATAAGAATATTGTTCAGTCAGGCTTCAATTTATTAAAGATGAGTTTTTTCTCACTCTTTTTTTACTCATAGCACATAGCAAGAAAAAGTGACTTTACATCAAGTCATCTAAACTTTGACTTATTTTCTAACAACTAGGTCTGCCTCTAGACAACTGATTAATAACTACCTCAAATATGAGACAATGAAATAAGTATGTCAGTCCTCATAATGTGCAACTTACACTTGAATAAATATCATGGTTTGACCAAAAACAAAAGGAAACTTGTAATACTGATGTTGAATTGGTTAAAACATGGATTAACAAAACCAAAATAAAACAAACCAGATATTTGTGTTAACTGAGCCTCTGTAGTGCCATACAACCATAGCCTACCCCATTTCCAATCTAAAATTAATAGTAATGTAGATACAAGAAAACAAAATAAAAAAATACATCAGGGAACCCAGGCCATGCATAAGGGCAAAAAAGTAACTTAATCACCTAAACGTCACTAATAAATAGATTGTACAATGTATTGTAGAGCTTACCAGCAGTGCCATGGTTGATGCAGTCAAAAAGGGTCCCTTTTCTTTAATTATTTAGTTCCCTACCCGATATTCTCCTGCAAGAAGTAAAAAAAATAAAAAATAAAAATAAAAATAAAAATTAATAGAGGGACCCTTTCTGGTGATATAAAGTATAAGATATACAGTATTGGCCAAAAGTTTTGGCAGTGACATAAATGTATTTAGCTAAGTTTGCTGCTTAAACTGTTGTGGTGTTCATTCACATTGTTTCTAGATTATTATGTAGAGTGATCAGAATATTTTTTTTAATTAGTGCTAAAAGTTTAATTGGTCAAAAAATTAACTTTTCACAAAAAAGAAAGTTTCACAGTTTTTTGATTCTGACACAAAGTGACCAAGCTAACAGTAATTGACTAACCATATCAGCAGCACATATGAAAGTGTGAATGAATACTAGTCAGGTAAAATCACTTTCATATTAATTAGATTGTAAGAGCAGACTAATTGCTATAAAAGGAGGGAAGAAGCACTTGCCATCATTGTGTTCTTGTTAGCGATGGTTACCTACAAAGAAACACATGCAGCCATCATCGCTTTGCATCACAATGGCCTCACATGCAAGGAAATTGCTACAAAAAAATATTGCACCTGAAAGAACCATTTACCGGATCATCAAGAACTTCAGGGAGAGAGGTTCGACTGCAGTGACGAAACCTTTAGGATGTCCCAGAGTGTCCAGCAAGCGCCAAGACTGTCAACTCCTGAGGAGTCAGCTACAGAATTGTGTCACCACCAGTGCATCAAAGAAGCCACTTATCTCAAAGAAAAACATCAAGGACAGAATGAAATTCTGTAAGTACAAGTACAAGGATTGAACAGCAGTAGACTGGGGCAAAGTTATTTTCTCTGATGAACCCCCTTCCGATTGTTTGGGACATCTGGGAAATTGGTTGTTTAAAGAAAAAAGGTGAACGCTACCATGAGTCCTGTATTGTCCAGACAGTGAAGCATCCTGAGACCATCCATGTGTGGGGTTGCTTTTCAACTAATGGAGTGTGCTTTCTCATAACACTACCATGAATAAAGAATGGTATCAAAATATCCTGCAAAAGTGAGATCTTCTAATGATCCATGAGCAATTTGGTGTTGATCCGTGCGTTTTCCAGCATGATGGAGCACCATGTCAAAAAGCATGACTGATAAAGAAGATAAATACTTTGAAATTTTTTGATCCATGGCCAGGCAAATCTCCAGCACTCAATCCCATAGAGAATCTCTGACCAGTCCTCAAAAGGTGACTGGATAAACAGAAGCCTACAAATTGTGATCAACTACAAGAACTAATGAGGGATGAATGGATCACCAACAGTCAGGATTTGGCCCAAAAGCAAATATCCAGCATGCCAGAGCGAATCGCAGAGGTTATGAATAACAAGGGTCAACATTGTAAATATTGACTCATTTTTGTAAATATATATATATATGCCAATAATAGCCTTTGAAACTTATTAAATGCTTATCATTGTTTTTTAGTATACCATAGAAACATTTGGTGAAATAATCTACAAATACTGAAGCAGCAATCTTTGCAAAACACAAAATTTATGTCACTGCCAAAACTTTTGGCCATGACTGTAGAGGAGTGGACCACAAATACATAATCAACAGCTGTGGTGGTCAACTGATATGTAGAATATGGATAGTTGACCATTATTGTATTTTGCTTATTTATACAATATCAGACCAGTTAAAGTATTTAAAAGGGTACTGACAGAAGAAGAAAAAAACATTTTTTTCAAAGATATCTTAAAAATATCTAAAGGGATAGTTAGTTATATTTTGAGTAACTCATATCAATTATTTAGAAATTGTTCATTTTGACTGTAATTTTAATGTAGTTAATGATGCTTAAGTCGGTAGCTCCTTTTGCAGCATGTGACCATTCCTGGTTATTGCACCCTCACACTGCTCATAAGCTCTAGGCTGGCATAACTAATTGGCATCTAAACCAATGCTTGGTTTTTGATATTATAACAATATTATGTTATTGTCTTAAATATAAGATGGCTACACTTTATGCTACGCTAAGTCCCTGTGAAGTGTTTTAATGAGCAAAGTTCTGTGATGTGTTGACTTGCATCGTATTAAAACAGCAATTTATATAGATTATACAATATATAGCCAGTTGTTTGTTTACAATACAGTCTTGCAAATATGCTTTTGACAGAAGACACTAAACACTGGATACCTTTTGGCCACTAATTTTACCTACACTTCAATTCAAGCCAAGATCAGATCTAATGAAGAAGTGTTGATATGTCTCAGCCGTAAGCTTTAAATGAATTGTATCTTAATGCTACTGTATGCAGTATCTATCTATATACAACCTTTTGATTGGATTTGTTTTATCTGTCTACATCAAAAAATACTATAAAGGTGCATCTAAAAAAAATAAATATCATGGAAAGTCTTTATTTTTTGTAATTTAATAAAAAAAAAAATCAAACATTCTTATATTCTAGATTCATTGCACACAAAATGAAATATTTCAAGAGTTGTTTTTTAGGGCCCGAGCACCGAGGTGGGAGGATCCTTTTGTATCTGCTTTGTTACCAATAGTGCTCGGGCCCTCTTGTATCTGCTTTGTTTTATTATTATTATTAGGGCCCGAGCACCGAGGTGCGAGAACCCTCTTGTATCTGCTTTGTTTATTATTATTATTATTATTATTATTATTAGGGCCCGAGCACCGAGGTGCGAGGACCCTCTTGTATTTGTCGTCAAAGTTTTGGGGGCTTTTGGGGTCCAAACTCTTGAAAATTTGCGTACACCTTGGAATCTGTGGCATTCAGGAGGCCGCAGAGGCTGGGACCCGGGCGTGGCACAGGGGCTCTACAGCGCCCCCTGGAACATAGTCAGAAATGTTGATGTATAGCTCACACATACTTGCACATATTAATATGAAACTCAGTACACATATAGATCTCATTTTGCCGAACAACTTGTGTAATGCATGTCATAGGCTCCGCCCAACAGGAAGTCAGCTATTTAGAGTTATGTAAAAAGCGCATGCTCTGGAATTTGATATACTTGTCATAGGTTTTTTACTCGATTGCCACCAAACTCGGACACCATGATCTCAAGACATTGGGGATGAAAAATTGCCAGGGGATTTTTGATATCTTGAACGGTTTGATCGTGGCGAGGCGTTGAATTATGGCGAGAAATGAGAAACAGGAAGTATCTAATACCATCCACATACATTTCCTGATTTTAATCAAACTTCATCAGATTATTCGTTGTATGATGTCGATCGCATATATGTGACTATTAGGAGTCAAAGCTATAGCGCCACCAACTGGAAGCAGGAAGTATGTCATTTTTAAAAATGCTTTGAATTCAGCATCTTATTTTTACTCGATTTGCTTCAAACTTCATCAGAATAATGTTAAATCACAGCCAATATAAATCTTCTGGGGGGATATAGATATCTAAAAATATTGTTGCCGTGGCAACGTCAAACTTGAATACTTCTCAGGTAATTTTGAGTCATATAACATGCTTAGAATTTCATCAAACTCAGAACACATATCAGTACTAATGATAAATAGACACTGGCAAAAGTTCACAAGAGGGCGTGGAAGAGGCACTCTATAGCGCCACTTTTGTCAAAAGTGTGGGGGGGGTAGTTTTAGCTACAGACACCAAACTCGGTACATAAATTGTTCTTATCAAGACAGACAACTTTCTAATTCACAGTCATCAGCTACGACCAACAGGAAGTTGGCTATTTTGATTTGAATGTGGACTTTTTTTTTTTTTTTACATTTAGCTGTGAATTAATGCATAATGCTCAGAAGAAAGTAACACTATACACACCAAACTTTGTCTACATGATGCCAAAACAATGAGGAACTTAAATTGCCAATGGATTTTGGATAGCTTGAATGGTTTTGTCGTGGTGATTTTTTTAAATGACAGTAAAAAGGGAATTATTAATTGTCCTGCATTTTTAAATTCCAAACACTTCAAAACCTTTTTTCATACAGAATAAAAGTCATTCTGAGTAAATATGGATAGTTTCACGACTTTACAACACTGTATGGACTGTAAGTGTTAAAGCATTCTACTAAGGCAGTGAAAAAGGAAGTTGCTGTAAAAAAGGCAAGCAATGTCCGATCTTCCCCAAACTTCACACGTGTGATAGGTGTTCTGTCCTGAACAAACAACCATGACCAAATTCAGTTATAGTCATAGCGCCACCTGCTGGTAACAGGAAGTGACATGGTTAACACTATTACAGACTCCTAGGAACATATTAAAAAGTGTAAACAATTGTTAAATAGGCTGGCAACATACTAGATACATACTAATACATGCTAGCAACATTAGCTAAGTGTTAAAGCATGCTAATAATGTAGTGAAAAAAGAAAGTTGCTGCAACTAAGGCAAGCAATGTCCGATCTTCCCCAAACTGCACACGTGTGATAGGTGTTCTGCTCTGAACAAACACCCATGACCAAATTCAGTAATAGTCATAGCGCCACCTGCTGGTAACAAGAAGTGGCAAGGTTAACAATGTTATGGACTCCTAGGAACAAATTAAAAAGTGTCAAAAAGTGTTAAATAGGCTGGCAACATGCTAGAAACACAATAAATCATGCTAGCAACACTTAGCTAAGTGTTGAAGCATTCTACTAAGGCAGTGAAAAAGGAATTTGCTATAACTATGGAAAGCAATGTCCGATCTTCCCCAAACTTCATACATGTGATAGGTGTTCTGTCCTGAACAAAAACCCATGAAAAAAATTCAGTTATATTCATAGTGCCACCTGCTGGTAACAGGAAGTGACATGGTTAACACTGTTTCAGACTCCTGGGAACATATTAAAAAGTGTAAACAAGTGTTAAATAGGTTGGCAACATTCTAGATACATACTAATACATAATAGCAACATTAGCTAAGTGTTAAAGCATGCTAATAATGTAGTGAAAAAGAAAGTTGCTGTAACCTAAGGCAAGCAATGTCCGATCTTCCCCAAACTGCACACGTGTGATAGGTGTTCTGCTCTGAACAAACACCCATGACCAAATTCAGTAATAGTCATAGCGCCACCTGCTGGTAACAGGAAGTTACAAGGTTAACAATGTTATGGACTCCAAAGAACAAATTAAAAAGTGTCAAAAAGTGTTAAATAGGCTGGCAACATGCTAGAAACATAATAAATCATGCTAGCAACACTTAGCTAAGTGTTGAAGCATTCTACTAAGGCAGTGAAAAAGGAATTTGCTTTAACTAAGGCAAGCAATGTCCGATCTTCCCCAAACTTCATACGTATGATAGGTGTTTGTCCTGAACAAAAACCCATGAAAAAAATTCAGTTATAGTCATAGTGCCACCTGCTGGTAACAGGAAGTGACATGGTTAACACTGTTTCAGACTCCTATGAACATATTAAAAAGTGTAAACAAGTGTTAAATAGGCTGGCAACATACTAGATACATACTAATACATGCTAGCAACACTTAGCTTAGTGCTAAGGCATGCTAATAATGTTGTAAAAAAGGAAGTTTCTGTAACTCAGGTAAGCAATGTCCGATCTTTCCCAAACTTCACACGTGTGATAGGTTTTCTGTTTTGAACAAACACCCATGACAAAATTCCATTATAGTCATAGCGCCACCTGCTGGTTACAGGAAGTCACAAGGTTAACACTGTTATGGACTTCTAAGAACAAATTAAAAAGTGTCAATAAGTGTTAAATAGGCTGGCAACATGCTAGAAACATAATAAATCATGCTAGCAACACTTAGCTAAGTGTTGAAGCATTCTACTAAGGCAGTGAAAAAAGGAATTTGCTGTAACTAAGGCAAGCAATGTCCGATCTTCCCCAAACTTCATACGTGTGATAGGTGTTTTGTCCTGAACAAACAACCATGACCAAATTCAGTTATAGTCATAGCGCCACCTGCTGGTAACAGGAAGTGACATGGTTAACACTATTACAGACTCCTAGGAACATATTAAAAAGTGTAAACAAGTGTTAAATAGGCTGGCAACATACTAGATACATACTAATACATGCTAGCAACACTAGCTTAGTGCTAAAGCATGCTAATAATGTAGTGAAAAAGGAAGTTGCTGTAAAAAAGGCAAGCAATGTCCGATCTTCCCCAAACTTCACACGTGTGATAGGTGTTCTGTCCTGAACAAACAACCATGACCAAATTCAGTTATAGTCATAGCGCCACCTGCTGGTAACAGGAAGTGAGATGGTTAACACTGTTACAGACTCCTAGGAACATATTAAAAAGTGTAAACAAGTGTTAAATAGGCTGGCAACATACTAGATACATACTAATACATGCTAGCAAAACTTAGCTTAGTGCTAAAGCATGCTAATAATGTAGTGTAAAAGGAAGTTGCTGTAACTCAGGCAAGCAATGTCCAATCTTCCCCAAACTTCACACGTGTGATAGGTGTCCTGTTCCGGACAAACACCCATGAACAAGTTCAGTAATAGTCATAGCGCTACCTGCTGGTAACAGGAATTGACAAGGTTAACACTTTTATGAACTCCTAAGAATAAATTTAAAAAGTGTCAAAAAGGGTTAAATAGGCTGGCAACATGCTAGAAGTATAATAAAACTTGCTAGCAACACTTAGCTGAGTGTTAAAGCATGCAACTATGTCATTGAACAAGGAAGTTGTTGTAACTCAAGCTAGCAACTTCCGATCTACCCCAAACTTCACACGTTTGACAAGAGTCCCGTATTGAACACATCAGCATGCCTGTATTCAGTTATAGTCATAGCGCCACCTGCTGACAACAGGAAGTGTCATGTTTAACAATTTTATGCACTATTTGCAACACAATAAAATTTGCCATTGTGTGCTAAACATGCTAGAAATATTTTCAAACATTCTAACAACACTTACTATGTGCTAAAGGATGCTATTAATACTATGAAACAGGAAGTTGTTGTAACTCATGCATACAATTCCCAATCTGACCCAAACTTCACATGTTTTATAAGAGTCCTGGCCTGAACACAACTAAAGTCCAATATTCAAATATAAGTATAGCGCCGCCTGCTGGCAACAGGAATGACTTATTTCATACTAACTTAAACATGAGATGTCTGATCTGCCTGAAACTTTGCATGTTTGGTAAGAGTCCTGGTCTAAAGACATTTACATTGCGATATTGTAGAAAATGTGGCAAAAATATTTACTATTTTATAAGCATATGGCCCAACGTTCACGGTTCCTCCTATGGGCACCGGGTGGTGGTGAGCCCGGGTGCGAAGGCCCGTTCATCGCTGCTTGCAGCTTTAATTAGGGCCCGAGCACCGATGGTGTGAGGACCCTGTTGTATCTGCTCTGTTTATTAGGGCCCGAGCACCGAAGGTGTGAGGACCCTATTGTATCTGCTCCGTTTATTAGGGCCCGAGCACCGAGGTGTGAGGACCCTCTTGTATCTGCTTTGTTTTTTATTAGGGCCCGAGGACCCTATTGGAATTGCTCCGTTTATTCTTCTTCTTCTTCTTCTTCTTCTCCGTAATGAAGCGGATTTTTGAGGGCCTAAACATGCTCCAAAACTCACGAAACTTTGCACACGCATCAGGACTGGCGAAAATTTACATCTGATATAGGTTTCAGTGGGTGTGGCAAAATGGCTCGATAGCGCCACCTGTTATATTTCAACGGAGTGCGCCTCGAGCTGTGTTTCACGTACATTCCTGAAAATCGGTATACACATGTAACACACCATTACCTACAAAAAAGTATCTTGGTACAAAATCCAAAACCCAACAGGAAGTAAGTTATTTTTAATTTCCTGTATGATTTTTGTGCAGTTTTTTCCATTTCCATGCCTCGTACTTTGACGAACTCCTCCTACAGTTTTAATCGGATTATCTTAAAATTTGGTGAGGGTCATCATATGACCTTTGTGATGTTAAATTGCGAAGGTTTTGAGTTTTCGTCAAGGGGTGTGTCCCTGGCGGCCTGACAAAATTTGATGTTTCTCCGTGAAACAGGAAGTTGCTGTAACTCAGACATGCAATGTCCGATCTTCCCCAAACTTCACACATGTGATAGGTGTTCTGTCCTGAACAAACACACATGACCAAATTCAGTTATAGTCATAGCGCCACCTGCTGGTAACAGGAAGTGACAAGGTTAACATTGTTATGGACTCCTAGGAACATATTAAAAAGCATCAGCAAGTGTTAAATAGGCTGGCAACATAATAGATACATACTAATACATGCTAGCAACACTTAGCTAAGTGCTAAAGCATGCTACTAATGTAGTGAAAAAGGAAATTGCTGTAACTCAGGCAAGCAATGGCCAATCTTCCCCAAGCTTCACACATGTGAGTGTTCTGTTCTGAACAAACACCCATGATCAAATTCAGTTATAGGCATAGCGCCACCTGCTGGTAACAGGAAGTGACAAGGTTAACACTGTTATGGACTCCTAGGAACAAATTAAAAAGTGTCAAAAAGTGTTAAATAGGCTGGCAGCATGCTAGAAACATAACTAAACATGCTAGCAACACTTAGCTAAGTGTTAAAGCATTCTACTAAGGCAGTGAAAAAGGAAGTTGCTGTAAAAAGGCAAGCAATGTCCGATCTTCCCCAAACTTCACACGTGTGATAGGAGTTCTGCTCTGAACAAACACTCATGACCAAATTCAGTTATAGTCATAGCGCCACCTGCTGGTAACAGGAAGTGACAAGGTTAACAATGTTATGGACTCCTAGGAACAAATTAAAAAGTGTCAAAACATGTTAAATAGGCTGGCAACATGCTAGAAACATAATAAATCATGCTAGCAACACTTAGCTAAGTGTTGAAGCATTCTACTAAGGCATTGAAAAAGGAATTTGCTGTAACTAAGGCAAGCAATGTCCGATCTTCCCCAAACTTCACACATGTGATAGGTGTTCTGTCCTGAACAAACACCCATGACCAAATTCAATTATAGTCATAGCGCCACCTGCTGGTAACAGGAAGTGACATGGTTAACACTGTTACAGACTCCTAGGAACAAATTAAAAAGTGTCAAAAGTGGTAAATAGGCTGGCAACATACTTGATACATACTAATAGCAACTAGCAACACTTAGCTAAGTGCTAAAGCATGCTACTAATGTAGTGAATAAGGAAGTTGCTGTAACTCAGGCTAGCAACGTCCGATCTGCCCCAAACTTCACAGGTTTGACAAGGGTCCTGTCCTGAATACATCAACATGCCCAGATTCAGTTATAGACATAGCACCACCTGCTGGCAACAGGAAGTGTCATGTTTAACAATTTTATGAACTATTAGCAACACAATAAAATATGCCATTGTGTGCTAATCATGCTAAAAAAAAAATTCAAACATTCTAACAACACTTACTATGTGCTAAAAGATGCTATTAATACTATGAAACAGGAAGTTGTTGTAACTCATGCATACAATTCCCAATCTGACCCAAACTTCACATGTTTTATAAGAGTCCTGGCCTGAACACAACTAAAGGCCAATATTCAATTATAAGTATAGCGCCGCCTGCTGGCAACAGGAATGACTTATTTCATACTAACTTAAACATGAGATGTCTGATCTGCCTGAAACTTTGCATGTTTGGTAAGAGTCCTGGCCTAAATACATTTACATAGCGATATTCAGTTATAATCATAATGCCACCTGTTGGCAGCAGGAAATGTGGCAAAAAATATTTATTATTTTATAAGCATATGGCCCAACTTTCACAGTTCCTCCTATGGGCACTGGGTGGTGGTGAGCCCGGGTGCGAGGGCCCGTTCATCGCTGCTTGCAGCTTTAATTAGGGCTCAAGCCCGAAGGGGCGAAGAGCCCTATTGTTCCCCTAAGGATTATTCTTATTATTCTTATTATTATTATTTTTTTTTTTTAAACCTTCCGGGCATTTTTGGGTGCCTTAACATGCTCAAAAACTCTTGAATATTGGCACACACATTGGAATCTGCGGCCATCAGGACGCCACAGAGACTGGGACCCGGGCGTGGCACAGGGGCTCTACAGCGCCCCCTGGAACACCGTCAGAAATCTTGAACCATAGCTCACACACGCTTGCATGTATTTATACGATACTCAGTACACTTATAGATCTCATTGAGCTGAACAACTTTCGCGCGCTATGTCATAGGCTCCACCCAACAGGAAGTCAGCTATTCAGGGCTGTTTAAAAAAAACATGCTCTGGAATTTGATATACTTGTCATAGGTTTTTTACTTGATTGCCACGAAACTCGGTCAACATGATCTCAAGACATTGGGGATGAAAATCTCGAACGGTTTGCTCGTGGCGAGGCGTTGAAATTAGAGCAACAAATTAGAAACAGGAAATGCCTAATAACATCCACATACATTGCCTGAGTTTGATCAAACTTCATCAGTTTGTTTGTTGTATGATTCAGATCGTATATATGTGACTATTAACCCTCTTGGCGCCACGGTCGAGTTTACTCGACAAGATGCGGCACTGAATAAAACGGCCGATTTTGTCAAATAGGGTGTCAAATTTCATGCAACCTCCCCTGCACCAGATAGCAGACATGTAATACTTCATCTCTGACTCAAAAAAACATCATGCTCCTATACAAAATCTTCGAGCTAGAGCGCATTGAATCAGTGCAAAAAAAAGCGGAGCTAGTGTTAGAGGGAGCCATTTTATCTGACCAATATTGTCAACGTCAGCGAGTATTGGTATTAGATTATTATTATTATCATTATTACTATTATCTAATGGCATCAATAAAGCTTCATTAAAGCCCCAATGAAGTGTTGGAACTTCTATTCGTGGACACTGATTCTAAAGGGGAATATCTGCATTCAGAGGATGACGGTGATACTGAAAGTGAAAGTAGTATAGCCCTACACCAAGCACAAACGGTGAATCCTTTGCCTAATGTAAATGGTCCTTTGCCAAATGTCAGAAGTGTGAACAATGTTTGCCGGGGTCGGAGTGTTCATCGCGAAATTAGCAGGCGTGTTGCGGGGACGAGGCTGGAGATTTGTACCGCGCTAGACATGTATATTTGTCTTCTGACCGCACCTCTCCGCAATCGCGGCGACAGTATTGTAGTGGAGACTTTGTCTAATGCCACTGGGTATGTTAGACGAGGTCGAAGTATTCATAGGACAGTTAGAAGGGAAGGTGGGGGAGTCGCAATGACACTGACCGTAGTACGAGCTGTGCACAACTCAGCACGTGCGTGAGGCAGATCTGGCCCGCGCTGCTCATAGCAGAAGCAGAGGCGATGTGACACGGGGCATAGCTTTTGAACTAAACAGGTCTTGTCTACTTGTGTTTGTGTGTTATATGAATAATATATATGTGCCCCATACATGGAATCAGAGTGCCTGCTGCATGTTGTAAATTGAAAATCCCAACTGCTACATGCATTCGGTTTGTTTTTTACCATTTATTAGTAATGATTTACACTTTTTTTTACTACTTACTATTTACCTGAGCATTCAGTATTATGCAATATAGCACACAGAAGGTGAGGGACATTTTTGGGGAGAAAGAAGTGCTGCATTTTATTATTTAAACATATGACTTTTCATGAAAATTCTATAATTCAAGATGGCCACCCCATATGATGTCATGATATGCAAATTAGATGGGAAAATTAAATCCCTACATAAACATTGGGTCATCCTTAATATTTTTATAATTGACAGAAAGTCTCTATCTTTTATACATTTTAAGATATAGCCTTTGAAATTAAGATGTCAAAATTGAAGGTTTTAGGAAAAAACCTCTGGCGCCTAAAGGGTTAAGAGTCAACGTTATAGCGCCACCAACTGGCAGCAGGAAGTGTGTCATTTTCAAAATGCTTTGAATTCAGCATCTAATTTTTACTCGATTTGCTGCAAATTTCATCAGAATAATGACAAAACACGGCCGATGAAAATCTGTTGTGGGGACATTGATATCTAATATAGTGTTGCCATGGCAACGTGTCAAACTTGAATATTCTGTTATGGTGAGTTTGAGGCAGATAACAGGCTCAGATTTACATGAAAGTCAAAACACATATCGGTATTATTGATAGCTAGACAATGGCAAAAGTTCATAAGAGGGCGTGGAAGAGGCACTCTATAGCTCCACCTTTTGTCAAAAGTGGGGGGGTTAGTTTTAGCTACAGACACCAAACTCAGTACAAAATTGTTCTTATCAAGACGGACAGCTTTCTAATTCACAGTCATCAGCTACGATCAACAGGAAGTCGGCTATTTTGATTTGAATGTGGATTGTTTTTTACATTTAGCTGTGAATTAATGCATACTGCTCAGAGGAGAGTAACACTATACACACCAAACTTTGTCTACATGTTGAAAAAACATTGAGGAACTTAAATTGTGAATGGGTTTTGGATAGCTTGGATGGTTTTGTCGTGGTGATTTTTTTAAATGACAGTAAAGATGGAATTATTAATTTTCCTGCATTTTTAAATTCCAAACACTTCAAAACCTTTCAAAAGAGCTTTTTAAAATAAATTATTGCCATAAATGCACACAATACATCCATTATAACACAACACGAGCTAAATGCAGGTGTTTGTGACACGTTTAAGTGTGCAAGACTATTTGAAAGCGCGACTGGCAGAATAACATATATCTCTCGAGCTGCAGGATTCTGCCTTTCGTCGTAAGAACGAACACATCACGGACAAGATTATTTCAAAATACATAATAGCTTGGCTAATATAAACGAAAACAGCCACGTGAACATAAACTGTTGAGAAATAAATCTGAAGTGGATCTACTGGATTTTAATATTAAGTGACCGCATATACCAGCTGCTTCTGTCTTCAATTTTAATCTATATAAAAAATTTAACTCATTCATCTTGGCTGCTTTTTTAATGTGTGTACGTATTTATTTATTATTTTGCTCTAACAAGACTTAATCTATATTTAATTAAATCAATTACATTTTATTTTACATTTGATTTGTCCATTTCTGCATCTAAACGCCTAAAAACCTAAAACATGCTCTATTATATTATTGTTAGCAATTTCTTTATCGTCCAATTTATCTGGTGTACACACTTTTATTTTCATAATAAACTTGTTTGTTAGATTATACACAGTTACAGTGGTCTATAATAAATATTGACAGGTTTTATTCAAGCTGTTTAGAATGATTGCCGTAGGCTATTTTTTTTAATGTAAATCCAAAAAATAAAATAAATAAATAAATAAAAAACATTGGAAAAGAATAACTGTTGTACTTTTTTATACATTTTGTATAATTTCATAGTTTATGCATTATAGTTATAAAAACAAATACATTTAGAAATCTTAGGCCTTATCCTTTTCTGACAGTTTTAGGGATTTTTAAAAATCCTAAAAAACCTTATTTGTGCTGCAAATAATAATTTCAAATTAATTTGATACTGACCTCTGACATCCTGTGACATGATATTTATTTGAATTTACATAATCTCATGGATGTAACAGTAAATCAGTTCAGCTCACAGATCAAGACTAAGCTCTAATGCAAGCAGAACTTTCACAAATGCTTGTAGGTCAATAAAATCATTACAAAACACTTGCAAATCATTTAAGGGATTTGATAACACTGTAAAATAATATCTAATTTGTTAACATTAGCAAATGCATTGATAACACTTTATAATAACTGCACTCATTAGTAAATAGTCAGTTCATGCTTCATAAAGCCTTGTCCCAATATTAATAGTCAGTAGTAAGCAGTTTATAAATACAGCTATAAATAGCTTGTTCTTGGTTTATAAGCACATTTATTAAAAAGGAGAGTAAATGGTCAGTTATCTTCCTATGAAAAATAAAAAAAATAAAATAAACAAACAACAACACAGATTGATACAGAACTCAGAAATGTTATTGTGGATTTATGATAAACTCAGCCTGTAAATTAATTCATTCTCCTCCAAGAAAACACAAGTAGTTCACACCAAACTTTTTTAACATGAAGCCAATATACTGAAGATGTTAAATTGCGAATGGGTTTAGGATACCTTAAATGGTGTGGCCATAGCAATTTATTAAAGTAACATAAAAAAATACAATAGTTATTTTACTATATCTTTAAAATGTTTAATTCCAACTCTTCATAATTTTTTATATACGTAGAAGTCATCATTTGAAGGAAGCACAGTAAGTTTCATAGCTTTATTATGTTCAGGAGCCAGCATAAAATTAAAACTATCATAACATATAAATCAAGCTTGCAATTCTTAGTACCAATAATGGCCACCAGATGGAGCTATAGGATTACTTTTAAATAATTATTGTAGAAACAAGTATGATTTAAATCATTTATAGAAATCTTTCAAAGAAAAATAATATGAATTGTATGTATTTTACTGATAAAATGACCCTCACTTAATTAGAATAACAAGCTGAAGTATTGTGAACTGTATATTAAGAATAATTCTTTATAGCCTTTATGGACAGATACGTTTTGAGTGATTCGAAGGATCAGCACCACATCCTCTTTTACCACTGTTTAAAGAATGTATCTTACAGTACAGGTACGGATGAATTTTGAATAGCTTGAATGGTTTTGTCGTGGTGATTTTTTGAAATAACAGTAAAAGAGTAACCAGTAAATGTCTTTTATTTTTTTAAGTGCAGCTTCTAAACACTTCAAAAAAATGTACACATAGAAGACAAGTCATTCTGAGGAAATATGCATAGTTTCATGACTATACAACACTATATGGATGATAGAAAATTAAAAAACTATCATACATCTGATGTCACTCTGTCCCTCTGTCACTGTGGGTAATGTGTGTGTGTGTGTGTGTGTTAAGTGAATTAGGTGTGAAACTATCAGGGAGCATTTAGTCTCCAGTGCCAACATTTTACAGAACTGCCACTTTCCTGGAGTCTCAGAATTACAATGTGTCAGGTTCTGAGAGATCAAAGATTCCAAAAAATGATTTAATTAGAATACCATGAAGTATTGTGAAATACTATATATTAAGATTTTATATATATAGGCTTTATGAACAGATTGGAGTGACTCGTGAAGGACCAGCACCACCTCCTCTTGTCCGATGGTTTGAGGAATATATCTTCCAGAATCCGGGATTAAGATTTAGGAGCTCATTTTTATTCCACCTCCTTGCCTGAAAGTCTGTCTTGCAGAATTGACTAAAAATTAATCTTCACATTAATTCCTAATTATTTTGCAATTATTTTTGTCAGTTCTTCTTGACCTGTTTTTTTTTTCTTCTTCTTCTTTTCGGACCTCATGACCCAGTCAGCATTTTTGTACAATGGTCAAGTCTTAACTTATCCATTTCTGTATTGCATTTGTGTTTGATATTTCTCATGGGTATTTCATCATTTTCGACTTTGAGTTAAAACAGTTTGAGTTAAAACTCTTTTTTAGCGCATTTCATCTGTAAAAGAAAACATGCCTAATAATTCCGCACATGAATATAAGGAGTTTTTCTCTTCCAGCTTTCCTGGACTATTGTATAGCACTCATAAATGATTGAATAAAAAATAATGGTAGTTATTAAGATTGATATGGTTTGGAATTGGTAAAATGTGCTTGGAAAAAAATCACAATAAAACACTGTTTTAATGTTTAATATTGGAATATTAACTGACATGAATGAATGCTATATAAATATTGTTCATGTTAACATAATGTTTATAAATTAAATCTTATTGTAAAGTGTTACTAAATATATATATATATATATATATATATATATATATATATATATATATATATATATATATATATATATATATATATATATATATTGTGACGAGCACTCCCAGAGGAATCAGCGTCGCCCTGGAAACCAAACCAAAACACCTGCACGTCCTCGTCACCGGCTGATCGGTCACAGCTGCTCCCCATCAGCCAGCACATTGAAAAGCAGCACATGTTGCACTGAGAAGAGGTTCTCAAACAGAACGCAAAGCTGGACTAACCCCTCTCTCCTATCCCCACAGAAAGCAGCAAGTGACCGACAGCCCACACCCTTTGGAGCACGTCTGGACACCCACTTTCCCCTTGATTGGCACAGAGGAGCTCGGAGAGCACACGGGGAGCACCAACCAGCGGAAAGCAGATCAGGACACTTCACCAGGCACCCTTCACTTTTCAATAAACCCACCCTCCGGGGCTTTTGATTTCACGTACCTCTTGTCGAGTGGTTCTTCACCCCGTGACAGTGGTGGAGAATGCGGGTAGAACAGTGAGGAATCACCGACAAGGTCACCGCCCCAACTCCTAATTTTTTTTTTGCTTTCTGTCAGCAGCACCACGGAAGGCGGCACGCGCGGCCCCGCGATGGAGGACATCTTACAACGCCTCGCTGAGGTTAGCATCCGCCAGCAGCAAATAGCGGAACACCTCGCCACTCGCCTGGGCAGGACGGAGGATGAACTCGCCGCCGTCCGGGCGGCCGCGGCCCAGCGCATTCCGCTACCTGAGCCTCGGGCACAAGCCACCCGTCTGTTGCCCAAGATGACGGCCGATGACGATGTGGAAGCCTTCCTTCAGGTCTTCGAAAACACTGCCCACCGAGAGGGGTGGCCAGAGGACGAGTGGGCACGTGCGCTGGCACCCCTACTCACCGGTGAAGCACAGAGGGCTTACTTCTCGCTCCCCCTGACGAGTGCCGACAGTTATGTCGAAGTGAAGCGAGAGATCCTGGCGAGGCTGGGCCTCTCCCCTGTAAGTGCCGCCCAGCAGTTCCACGAGTGGGAATACAAACCCCGGGTGCCAGCCCGTGCCCAGGCAGCCGAACTCAGCCGCCTCGCCCAGCACTGGCTGTTGGCAGGAAACCCCACACCAACACAGGTAGCGGAACGAGTGGTGGTCGATCGAGCTGGCGGATGCCGTTCATCCCAGCGGGGCAGGGGACCGGCTGCCGCCATTCCCCCGGAGGGTGGTCCAGGAGCGACGCCCGCTCGAAGGCACCGCGCGACCCGTCAGCAGGCTGACGGTTCCCCCACCGCGAGATGAGCCCATGCCAAGTGCCGAACCACCGTCGCCTCCGCGAGCCTGGCTGGCAGGCTGCATCCTTCACCAACGGGTGCCGGCGGGAGCCCCCGAAGCAGATGTGAAGGTGGATGGAAGACGGTTCCGGGCCCTGTTGGACTCAGGCAGTGCGGTCACCCTCATCCAGGCGTGGCTGTGCGCCCCGCGAAGCGGCCGGAAAAACTTCCTACCGATTACCTGTGTGCACGGAGACACTCGTCAAGTACCGGCCCGTGAGATGGTCATTTCGTCCCCCCAAGGCACCTGGCCAGTGGAGGTAGGCCTGGTGAAGGACCTGCCGGTGGCCGTACTGCTTGGAAGGGATTGGCCCGGCTTCAAGAAGCTGCTGTCCGCCGCTACTCAGCCTGCCAGCCCCAAGGGGAACCGTCGAAGACCGAGGCGGCCGCCTGGACCCCGCCGCCGACCGGCCCTGCTCGTCTCCGACAGTGGGAGAGAAGGTGAGGCCCCCTCCCAATCTACTAATCTGTTTTATGATGTCTACCAACAGGCCGCTGGAGGGGGCTCTTTCGCCAAGGAACAGCGGGAGGACGACCGACTCAAGCACTGTTGGAGCCAGGTGCGAGTCGTGGATGGAGAGGACGTCCTCCCCCGGCCCCACCCTCTCCCACATTTTGTCGTAGAGAATGGCCTGCTGTATTGTGTCGCCCAGCGTAGGGGGGAGGAGAAAAAGTTACTAGTTGTGCCTCGTGCCAAGACCGAGACCATTCTGGAGCTGGCCCATTCCCACCCCATGGCAGGACACCTCGCGGCAGCCAATACTGCCCAACGCATCCGCGACCGTTTCCATTGGCCGGGCCTGGACGCCGAGGTAAAGCGGTTCTGCCAGGCCTGCCCGACCTGTCAGGCCACGTCGCCCCGGACTCCTCCCCCCAGCCCGCTCATCCCGCTGCCTATCATCGAGGTGCCCTTCGAGCGGATTGGAATGGACATAGTGGGGCCGTTGCCGAAGTCTGCCCGAGGGCATGAGCACATCCTGGTCATCGTCGACTATGCCACCCGGTACCCAGAAGCAGTCCCCCTGCGGAAGGCCACCGCAAAGTCCATCGCCCAGGAGCTGTTTCTGCTGGCCAGCCGAGTCGGCCTCCCCTCAGAGATCCTGACTGACCAGGGAACCCCCTTTATGTCCCGGCTAATGGCTGACCTCTGCCGGCTGCTGCGGGTGAAGCAGTTGAGGACCACTGTTTATCACCCCCAGACTGATGGCCTCGTAGAGAGATTTAACCAGACCCTCAAGCAAATGCTCAGACGTGTGGCGGCGGAGGACAAGCGGGATTGGGACCTCATGATCCCCTACGTGCTCTTCGGGATCCGCGAAGTTCCCCAGGCCTCAACTGGCTTCACCCCCTTCGAGCTCCTGTTTGGCCGTCAACCCCGGGGCCTCTTGGACGTGGCCCGGGAAGCGTGGGAGCAGCAGCCGGCCCCGCATCGTACCGTCATCGAACATGTCCGGCAAATGAGGGAACGGATCGACCGAGTGATGCCGTTAGTCCGGGAACACCTCACCAGGGCCCAACAAGCGCAGCAACGTCATTATGACCGGACAGCCCAGCCACGGGAGTTCCAACCGGGAGACCGCGTCATGGTCCTGGTCCCCAGCTCCGCCTGCAAATTTCTGGCCTCCTGGAAGGGGCCCTACTCGGTCGTCGAGAGGGTTGGACCGGTCACTTACCGCCTGAGACAGCCGGGACAACGGCAGGCGGAGCAACTCTACCACGTCAACCTCCTAAAGAAATGGGTGGGGACCCGGGACCAAGTAGCTGCCCTAAGCCTCACCGAGCCCGTGGTTGTGGATATCAACCCCCACCTTTCGGCTGCCCAGAAGACGGAGCTGCAGCACCTGGTCAGTCAGTTCCAGGATGTGTTCTCCTCTCAGCCCGGGCAGACCAACGTGCTTCAACACCATATCCGGACGCCCCCAGGAGTCGTCGTTAGGCAACGGCCCTACCGAGTCCCGGAGGCTCGTCGGCAGGCTATTGAGGAAGAGGTCCAACAGATGCTAAAGTTGGGGGTAATAGAACCATCCCGGAGTCCGTGGTCCAGCCCCATTGTGATGGTCCCAAAGCCGGATGGCACCCTCCGCTTTTGTAACGACTTCCGCCGCCTGAACGAAGTCTCCGAATTCGACGGGTACCCCATGCCTCGGGTGGACGAACTGCTGGACCGGCTAGGAAGGGCCCGGTATATCAGCACCCTAGACCTAACCAAGGGCTATTGGCAGGTACCGCTCTCCGAGGCCGCCAAGCCGAAAACCGCCTTCTCCACCCCCAGTGGCCACTGGCAGTACCGGACCCTTCCCTTCGGCCTACATGGGGCCCCCGCGACGTTCCAGCGGATGATGGACATCCTCCTGCGGCCTCACCAAGCTTACGCGGCCGCCTACCTGGATGACGTCGTGGTCCACTCCGAGGCGTGGGACGAACATCTGGATCGTCTGCGGAGGGTGCTCTCGGAGCTCCGGCGGGCTGGACTTACCGCCAACCCCCGAAAATGCCAACTAGCCCTCTCTGAGGCCAAGTACCTGGGCTATCAAGTCGGCCGAGGACTCATCCGGCCGCAAGACAAGAAAGTTGAGGCCATCCACGCCGCACCAAGACCGGAGACAAAGACCCAGGTACGAGCCTTCTTGGGGTTGGCGGGTTATTATCGTTGTTTTATCCCCAACTTCTCCTCTTTAGCCGCCCCCCTGACAGACCTGACCAGGAAGGGGCAGCCGGAGAAAGTATGCTGGACCCCGTCGGCGGAAGAAGCCTTCTCCCAGGTGAAAGCAGCACTCACGTCCTCGCCGGTACTCCGCGCCCCGGACTTTAGCTGCCCCTTCCTGCTGCAGACGGATGCTTCCGACACAGGACTAGGAGCGGTCCTCTCCCAAATTCAGGAAGGTGAGGAGCATCCGATCATCTACATCAGCAGGAAGCTGTCCCCCGCCGAGAGGAAATACGCCGCTGTGGAGAAGGAAGCCCTGGCCATCAGGTGGGCAGTCCTGGAGCTCCGGTACTACCTCCTGGGCCGCAAGTTCACCCTGGTAACCGACCACGCGCCCCTACAGTGGATGGCCCGCGCCAAGGACACCAACGCCAGGGTGACTCGCTGGTTCCTAGCGCTCCAGGACTTCCACTTCGAAGTCCGCCATCGAGCTGGGGCCGCCAACGCGAACGCCGATGGCCTCTCCCGGATCTGGACAGCTTATGCAGGTCTGTCAGGGGTCATTCCCCACCCTCCCCTCATCTCACCCCTACTTTCTACATGTCTTCGCAGGACCAGAACGACGCTTAGGGGGGGGGGGGATGTGACGAGCACTCCCAGAGGAATCAGCGTCGCCCTGGAAACCAAACCAAAACACCTGCACGTCCTCGTCACCGGCTGATCGGTCACAGCTGCCAGCACATTGAAAAGCAGCACATGTTGCACTGAGAAGAGGTTCTCAAACAGAACGCAAAGCTGGACTAACCCCTCTCTCCTATCCCCACAGAAAGCAGCGAGTGACCGACAGCCCACACCCTTTGGAGCACGTCTGGACACCCACTTTCCCCTTGATTGGCACAGAGGAGCTCGGAGAGCACACGGGGAGCACCAACCAGCGGAAAGCAGATCAGGACACTTCACCAGGCACCCTTCACTTTTCAATAAACCCACCCTCCGGGGCTTTTGATTTCACGTACCTCTTGTCGAGTGGTTCTTCACCCCGTGACAATATATATATATATATATATATACACATTGTTCTGTGAATGTGATTTTAAAGTCTAGATGATTCGGATTAACCCTTTAACCGCCATGTCCTTTAAAACCTCACTGCCAGAGGGATATTGTGAATGCATGTGCCCGCTGGGCACAGTTTACCTGATGCCACCGGGGTGGTGATGGCATTGGTGGCTTGAGCCCGCCATTGCTGCTTGCAGCTATATTTAGGGCTCAAGCCCAAAGGGGCAAAGAGCCCTATTGTTCTTCTAAGGATTCTTCTTCTTCTTATTATTATTATTATTTTTTTTTTTATTAAACCTTCCGGGGGTTTTTGGGGGCCTTAACATGCTCAAAAACTCTTGAAAATTGGTACACACATTGGAATCTGCGACCATCAGGACGCTGCAGAGGCTGGGACCCGGGCGTGGCACAGGGGCTCTACAGCGCCCCCTGGAACAGAGTCAGAAATCTTGAACCATAGCTCACACACACTTACATGTATTTATATGAAACTCGGTACACTTATAGATCTCATTGAGCCGAACAACTTTCACACTTTATGTCATAGGCTCCGCCCAACAGGAAGTCAGCTATTCAGGGCTGTTTAAAAAAAGCATGCTCTGGAATTTGAAATACTCCTCTGAGGTTTTCAACCCGTTCGCCACGAAACTCTGTGAACATGATCTCAAGACATTGGGGATGAAAATTTGCGAGGGGATTTTTGATATTTCGAACGGTTTGCCCGTGGCGAGGCATGGAAATTATGGCTAGAAATTAGAAACAGGAAATGTCTAATAACATCCACATACATTTCCTGAATTTGATCAAACTTCATTGGTTTGTTCGTTGTATGATACAGATCGTATATATGTGACTATTAAGAGTCAACATTATAGCGCCACCAACTGGCAGCAGGAAGTGTGTCATTTTCCAAATGCTTTGAATTCAGCATCTTATTTTTACTCTATTTACTTAAAACTTCATCAGAATAATGACAAAACATGGACGATGTAAATCTGTTGTGAAGGGCCAATGCTTTGAATTCAGCATCTTATTTTTACTCTATTTACTTAAAACTTCATCAGAATAATGACAAAACATGGACGATGTAAATTTGTTGTGGGGATATTGATATCTGATATAGTGTTGCCATGGCAACGTGTCAAACTTGAATGTTCTGTTATGGTGAGTTTGAGGCAGACAACAAGCTCAGATTTACATGAAACTCAAAACACATATCAGTATTAGTGATAGCTAGACGATGGCAAAAGCTTTTAAAAGGGCGTGAAGGAGGCACTCTATAGCGCCACCTTTTGTCAAAAGTGGGGGGGTTAGTTTTAACTACAGACACCAAACTTGGTACATAAATTGTTCTTTTCAAGACGGACAACTTTCTAATTCACAGTCATCAGTTACGACCAACAGGAAGTCGGCTATTTTGATTTGAATATTTTAATTGAGCTCTGATTTAATGCATACTCCTCACAGGAAATGTTCACTATACTCACCAAACTTTGTCTACATGTTGAAAAAACATTGAGGAACTTAAATTGCGAACGGATTTTGGTTAGCTTGAACGGTTTTGTCGTGGTGATTTTTTGAAATGACAGTAAAAAGGGAATCATTGATTGTCTTGTATTTTTAAATTGCAGCTTCCAAACACTTAAAAAAAAAAATTCATTTAGAGATCAAATCATTCTGAGGACATATGCATAGTTTCAGTTACGACACTGTATGATTAAAAGAAAATTAAAAAACTGTCAGACATCTCAACTCACTCTGTCCCTCTGTTTGAGGAATGTATGTGTGCTGACTGAGTGTGTGTGTGTGTGTGTGTGTGTGTGTGTCTGTGAGTGGGGGATGGGCATGAGCTGAGTGGCAGACACAATGAGAGAGAGAAACAGAGAGAGAAAGAGAGAGAGAGAGAGAGAGAGAGAGAGAGAGAGAGAGAGAGACTTAATCATCTCTTTAATCACCAGAAAAAAAAAAAGTATTTTAAATTGTTATTTTTTGTTGCTGTTGCTAACATTGCTGTTTTCATTACAGCTTAAGAAATCTCTTAGGCGTTATCCTTTCCTGACAGTTTCAGGAATTAAAAACAAAATTCTAAAAATACTTATTTGTGCTGCAATTAATAATTTCAAACTCATTTGATACTGACCTATTCCATCCTGTGACATGACATTTATCTTAATTTACATAATCTCATGGATGTAACAGTAAAACTGTTCAGCTCACAGATGAAGACTAAGCTGTAATGCAAGCAGAACTTTCACAAATGCTTGTAAATCATTTAAGGGATTTGATAACACTGTAAAATAATGTCTAATTTGTTAACATTAGCAAATGCATTGATAACACTTTATAATAACTGCACTCATTAGTAAATAGTCAGTTCATGCTTTATAAAGCCTTGTCCCAATATTAATAGTCAGTAGTAAGCAGTTTATAAATACAGCTATAAATAGCTTGTTCTTGGTTTATAAGCACATTTATTAAAAAGGAGAGTAAAGGGTCAGTTATCTTCCTATGAAAAATAAAAAAATAAAAATAAACAAACAACAACACAGATTGATACAGAACTCATAAATGTTATTGTGGATTTATGATAAAATCAGCCTGTAAATGAATTCATTCTCCTCCAAGAAGACACAAGTAGTTCACACCAAACTGTTTTAACATGAAGCCATATACTGAAGATGTTAAATTTCGAATGGGTTTAGGATACCTTAAATGGTGTGGCCATAGCGATTTATTAAGTGAACATAAAATAATACAATAGTTATTTTACTATATCTTTACAATTTTTAATTCCAACTCTTCATAATTTTTTATATACGTAGAATTAAAACTATCATAACATATAAATCAAGCTTGCAATTCTTAGTACCAATAATGGCCACCAGATGGAGCTATAGGATTACTTTTAAATAATTATTGTAGAAACAAGTATGATTTAAATCATTTATAGAAATCTTTCAAAGAAAAATAATATGTATTTTACAGAAAAAATGACCCTCCCTTAATTAGAATAACAAGCTGAAGTATTGAAGTTTTGAGTGACTCTTGAAGGATCAGCACCACATCCTCTTTTACCACTGTTTAAAGAATGTATCTTACAGTACAGGTGTGGATGAATTTTGAATAGCTTGAATGGTTTTGTCGTGGTGATTTTTTGAAATAACAGTAAAAAAGTAACCAGTAAATGTCTTTTATTTTTTTTAAGTGCAGCTTCTAAACACTTCAAAAAAATGTACACATAGAAGACAAGTCATTCTAAGGAAATATGCATAGTTTCATGACTATACAACACTATATGTAATGTGTGTGTGTGTATGTGTGTGTGTGTGTGTGTGTGTGTGTGTGTTAAGTGAATTAGGTGTGAAACTATCAGGGAGCATTTAGTCTCCAGCGCCAACATTTTACAGAACTGCCACTTTCCTGGAGTCTCAGAATTACAATGTGTGTCAGGTTCTGAGAGATCTAAGATTCCAAAAAATGATTTAATTAGAATACCATGAAGTATTGTGAAATACTATATATTAAGACTTTATATATAGGCTTTATGAACAGATTAGAGTGACTCGTGAAGGACCAGCACCACCTCCTCTTATCTGATGGTATGAGGAATATATTTTCCTGAATCCGGGATTAAGATTTAGGAGCTCATTTTTATTCCACCTCCTTTCCTGAAAGTCTGTCTTGCAGAATTGACTAAAAATTAATCTTCACATTAATTCCTAATTATTTTGCAATTATTTTTGTCAGTTCTTCTTGACCTGTTTTTTTTTTCTTCTTTTCTGACCTCATGACCCAGTCAGCATTTTTGTACAATGGTCAAGTCTTAACTTATCTATTTCTGTATTGCATTTGTGTTTGATATTTCTCATGGGTATTTCATAATTTTTGACTTTGAGTTAAAACAGTTTGAGTTAAAACTCTTTTTTAGCGCATTTCATCTGTAAAAGAAAACATGCCTAATAATTCTGCACACATGAATATAAGGAGTTTTTCTCTTCCAGCTTTCCTGGACTATTGTATAGCACTCATAAATGATTAAATAAAAAATAATGGTAGTTATTAAGATTGATATGGTTGGAATTGGTAAAATGTGCTTGGAAAAACATCACAATAAAACTATGTTTTAATGTTTAAGTTTGGAATATTAACTGACATGAATGAATGCTATATAAATATTGTTCATGTTAACATAATGTTTATAAATGAAATCTTATTGTAAAGTGTTACTATATATATATATATATATATATATATATATATATATATATATATATATATATATATATATATATATAGTTCTGTGAATGCGATTTTAAAGTCTAGATGATTCGGATTAACCCTTTAACTGCCATATCCTTTAAAACCTCACTGCCAGAAGGATATTGTGAATGCATGTGCCCGCTGGGCACAGTTTACCTGATGCCACTGGGGTGGCGATGGCATTGGTGGCTTGAGCCCGCCATCGCTGCTTGCAGCTATATTTATTATAATTATTATTATTATTATTTTTTTTTTAAACCTTCCGGGCGTTTTTGGGGGCCTTAACATTCTCAAAAAACTCTTGAAAATTGGCACACACATTGGAATCTGCGGCCATCAGGACGCCACAGAGACTGGGACCCGGGCGTGGCACAGGGGCTCTACAGCGCCCCCTGGAACACAGTCAGAAATCTTGAACCATAGCTCACACACACTTGCATGTATTTATATGAAACTCGGTACACTTATAGAGCTCATTGAGCCGAACAACTTTCACACTTTATGTCATAGGCTCCGCCCAACAGGAAGTCAGCTATTCAGGGCTGTTTAAAAAAAGCATACTCTGGAATTTGAAATACTCCTCTGAGGTTTTCATCCCGTTCGCCAAGAAACTCAGTGAACATGATCTCAAGACATTGGGGATGAAAAATTGCGAGGGGATTTTTGATATCTCGAATGGTTTGCCCGTGGCGAGGCGTGGAAATTATGGCGAGAAATGAGAAACAGGAAATGTCTAATAACATCCACATACATTTCCTGAATTTGATCAAACTTCATTGGTTTGTTTGATGTATGATACCAATCGTATATATGTGACTATTAAGAGTCAACGTTATAGCGCCACCAACTGGCAGCAGGAAGTGTGTCATTTTCCAAATGCTTTGAATTCAGCATCTTATTTTTACTCGATTTGCTTCAAACTTCATCAGAATAATGACAAAACACGCCCGATGTAAATCTGTTGTGGGGATATTGATATCTGATATAGTGTTGCCATGGCAACGTGTCAAACTTGAATCTTCTGTTATGGTGAGTTTGAGGCAGACAACAACCTCAGATTTACATGAAACTCAAAACACATATCAGTATAAGTGATAGCTAGACAATGGCAAAAGCTTTTAAAAGGGCGTGAAGGAGGCACGCTATAGCGCCACCTTTTGTCAAAAGTGGGGGGGGGGGTTAGTTTTAGCTACAGACACCAAACTTGGTACATAAATTGTTCTTATCAAGACGCACAACTTTCTAATTCACAGTCATCAGCTACGACCAACAGGAAGTCAGCTATTTTAATTTGAATATGTATTTTTTTTTTAATTGAGCTGTGATTTAATGCATACTCCTCAGAGGAAATGTTCACCATACTCACCAAACTTTGTCTACATGTTGCAAAAACATTGAGGAACTTAAATAGCGAACGGATTTTGGTTAGCTTGAACCGTTTTGTCGTGGTGATTTTTTGAAATGACAGTAAAAAGGGAATCATTAATTGTCTTGTATTTTTAAATTGCAGCTTCAAAACACTTAAAAACATTTTTTCATAGAGAGATCAAATCGTTCTGAGGACATATGCATAGTTTCATGACTTTACAACACCGTATGATTAAAAGAAAATTAAAAAACTGTCAGACATCTCAACTCACTCTGTCCCTCTGTTTGAGGAATGTATGTGTGCTGACTGAGTGTGTGTGTGTGTGTGTGTGTGTGAGTGGGGGATGGGCATGAGCTGAGTGGCAGACACAATGAGAGAGAGAAAGAGAGAGAGAGAGACTTAATCATCTCTTTAATCACCAGAAATTTTTATTTTATTTTAAATTGTTATTTTTTTATTGTTGTTGCTAACTGTGCTGTTTTCATTACAGCTTAAGAAATCTCTTAGGCCTTATCCTTTTCTGACAGTTTCAGGAATTAAAAACAAAATTCTAAAAATGCTTATTTGTGCTGCAAATAATAATTTCAACTCATTTGATACTGACCTATTCCATCCTGTGACATGACATGTATCTAAATTTTAAAAATCTCAGGGATGTAACAGTAAAACTGTTCAGCTCACAGATCAAGACTAAGCTGCTTTCACAAATGCTTATAAGTCATTAAAGGATTTAATAACACTGTAAAATAATGTCTAATTTATTAACATTAGTAAATGCATTGGTAACACTTTATAATAACTGCACTCATTAGTAAATAGTCAGTTCATGCTTTATAAAGTCTTGTCCCAACATTAATAGTCATTAGTAAGCAGCTTATAAATACAGCTATAAATAGCTTGTTCTTGGTTTATAAGCACATTTATTAAAAAGGAGAGTAAAGAGTCAGTTATCGTCCTATGAAAAATAAAAAAAAATAAAAATAAACAAACAACAACACTGATTGATACATAACTCAGAAATGTTATTGTGGATATATGATAAAATCAGCCTGTAAATGAATTCATACTCCTCCAAGAAGACATAAGTAGTTCACACCAAACTTTTTCAACATGATGCCAATATACTGAGATGTTAAATTGTGAATGGGTTTAGGATAGCTTAAATGTTGTGGCCATAGCGATTTATTAAAGTAACATAAAAAAATACAATAGTTATTTTACTATATCTTTAAAATTTTTCATTCCAACTCTTCATAATTTTTTATTTACGTAGAAGTCATCATTTGAAGGAAGCACAGTAAGTTTCATAGCTTTATTATGTTCAGAAGCCAGCATAAAATTAAAACTATCATAACTTATAAAGCTTGAAATTCTTTATAAGCTTGAAATGCTTAGTACCAATAATGGCCACCAGATGGACATATAGGATTACTTTTAAATAATTATTGAAGAAACAAGTATGATTTAAATCATTAATAGAAATCTTTCAAAGAAAAATAATATGTATTTTATGTATTTTACTGATAAAATGAGCCTCACTTAATTAGAATAACATGCTGAAGTATTGTGAAATACTGTATATTAAGAATAATTCTTAATAGTTTTTATGGACAGATAAGTTTTGAGTGACTTGGAGGTTCAGCACCACATCCTCTTTTACCACTGTTTAAAGAATTTATCTTACAGAACAGGTGCGAATGAATTTTGGATAGCTTGAATGGTTTTGTCATGGTGATTTTTTGAAATAACAGTAAAAAAGGAACCATTAAATTTCTTTTATTTTCTAAAACTTCTAAAAACTACAAAAAAATGTACACATAGAAGAAGAATAGGCTGTCAACATACTAGATACATACTAATACATGCTAGCAACACTTAGATTAGTGCTAAAGCATGCTAATAATGTAGTGAAAAAGGAAGTTGGTGTAACTCAGGCAAGCAATATCCAATCTTCCCCAAACTTCACACGTGTGATAGGTGTTCTGTCCTGAACAAACACCCATGACCAAATTCAGTTATAGTCATAGCGCCACCTGCTGGTAACAGGAAGTGACAAGGTTAACAATGTTATGGACTCCTAGGAACAAATTAAAAAGTGTGAACAAGTGTTAAATAGTCTGGCAACATACTAGATACATACTAATACATGCTAGCAACACTTAGCTTAGTGCTAAAGCATGCCAATAATATAGTGAAAAAGGAAGTTGCTGTAACTCAGGCAAGCAATGTCCAATCTTCCCCAAACTTCACACGTGTGATAGGTGTTCTGTTCTGAACAAACACCCATGACCAAATTCAATTATAGTCATAGTGCCACCTGCTGGTAACAGGAAGTGACAAGGTTAACACTGTTATGGACTTCTAAGAACAAATTAAAAAGTGTCAATAAGTGTTAAATAGGCTGGCAGCATGATAGAAACATAACGAAAGATGCTAGCAACACTTAGCTAAGTGTTAGAGCATTCTACTAAGGCAGTGAAAAAGGAAGTTGCTGTAAAGAAGGCAAGCAATGTCCGATCTTCCCCAAACTGCACAAGTGTGATAGGTGTTCTTTCCTGAACAAGAACCTATGAAAAAATTCAGTTATAGTCATAGCGCCACCTGCTGGTAACAGGAAGTGACATGGTTAACACTGTTACAGACTCCTGGGAACATATTAAAAAGTGTAAACAAGTGTTAAATAGGCTGGCAACATACTAGATACATACTAATACATGCTAGCAACACTTAGCGTAGTGCTAAAGCATGCTTATAATGTATTGAAAAAGGAAGTTGCTGTAAAAAATGCAAGCAATATCCGATCTTCCCCAAACTTCACACTTGTGATAGGTGTTCTGTCCTGAACAAACAACCATGACCAAATTCAGTTATAGTCATAGCGCCACCTGCTGGTAACAGGAAGTGACATGGTTAACACTGTTACAGACTCCTAGGAACATATTAAAAATGTAAACAAGTGTTAAATAGGCTGTCAACATACTAGATACATACTAATACATGCTAGCAACACTTAGCTTAGTGCTAAAGCATGCTAATAATGTAGTGAAAAAGGAAGTTGCTGTAACTCAGGCAAGCAATATCCAATCTTCCCCAAACTTCACACGTGTGATAGGTGTTCCTGTCCTGAACAAACACCCATGACCAAATTCAGTTATAGTCATAGCGCCACCTGCTGGTAACAGGAAGTGACAAGGTTAACAATGTTATGGACTCCTAGGAACAAATTAAAAAGTGTGAACAAGTGTTAAATAGGCTGGCAACATACTAGATACATACTAATACATGCTAGCAACACTTAGCTTAGTGCTAAAGCATGCTAATAATGTAGTGAAAAAGGAAGTGGCTGTAACTCAGGCAAGCAATATCCAGTCTTCCCCAAACTTCACACGTGTGATAGGTGTTCTGTCCTGAACAAACACCCATGACCAAATTCAGTTATAGTCATAGCGCCACCTGCTGGTAACAGGAAGTGACAAGGTTAACAATGTTATGGACTCCTAGGAACAAATTAAAAAGTGTGAACAAGTGTTAAATAGGCTGGCAACATACTAGATACATACTAATACATGCTAGCAACACTTAGCTTAGTGCTAAAGCATGCTAATAATGTAGTGAAAAAGGAAGTAACAATGTTAACACTGTTATGAACTCCTAAGAATAAATTAAAAAAAGTGTCAAAAAGGGTTAAATAGGCTGGCAACATGCTAGAACCATAATAAAACATGCTAGCAACACTTAGCTAAATGTTAAAGCATTCAACTATGGCATTGAATAAGGAAGTTGTTGTAACTCAAGATAGAAACGTCCGATCTGCCCCAAACTTCACACGTTTGACAAAAGTCCCGTACTGAACACATCAGCATGCCCGTATTCAGTTATAGTCATAGCGCCACCTGCTGGCAACAGGAAGTGTCATGTTTAACAATTTTATGCACTATTTGCAACACAATAAAATATGCCATTGTGTGCTAATCATGCTAGAAATATTTCCAAACATTCTAACAACACTTACTATGTGCTATAGGATGCTATTAATACTATGAAACAGGAAGTTGTTGTAACTCATGCATACAATTCCCAATCTGACCCAAACTTCACATGTTTTATAAGAGTCCTGGCCTGAACACAACTAAAGGCCAATATTCAATTATAAGTATAGCGCCGCCTGCTGGCAACAGGAATGACTTATTTCATACTAACTTAAACATGAGATGTCTGATCTGCCTGAAACTTTGCATGTTTGGTAAGAGTCCTGGCCTAAATACATTTACATGGCGATATTCAGTTATAATCATAACGCCACCTGTTGGCAGCAGGAAATGTGGCAAAAATATTTACTATTTTATAAGCATATGGCCCAACGTTCATGGTTCCTCCTATGGGCACCGGGTGGTGGTGAGCCCGGGTGCGAGGGCCCGTTCATCGCTGCTTGCAGCTTTAATTAGGGCCCAAGCACCAATGGTGCGAGGATCCTCTTGGAATTGCTCCGTTTATTATTATTATTATTCCGCTTCCCCAAAATGAATCACATTTTTGAGGGCCTAAACATGCTCAAAAAGTCATGAAACTTTGCACACACCTCAGAACTGGCGAAAATTTACGTCTGATATGGGTTTCAGAAGTGGGTGTGGCAAAATGGCTCGACAGCGCCACCTATACACTTTCAACGGTGTGCGCCTCGAAGCAAATCCGAAACCCAACAGGAAGTCGGTTATTTTTAATTTAAATTTTGTCATTTTTGCCATTTCCATGCGTTGTATTTTAACAAACTCCTCCTAGAGATTTATTCAGATCAACACCAAATTTGGTATGCCTAATCTAAAGGCCTTTGTGATGTTAAATTGCGAAGATTTTGAGTTTTCTTTGAAGGGCGTGTCTGTGGCGGCATGGCGAATTTCGATGACTCGCCATGAAAAATGAAGTTGCTGTAACTCAGACATACAATGTCCAATCTGCCCCAAACTTCACATGGTTGATAAGACTCTGGAACAGAATAGACTGACATGCCCATATGCAGTTATAGTCATAGCGCCACCTATTGGCAACAGGAAGTGTCATATTTTATGCTGCGAAGAACTACTCCTAGAAATTTTATGACATCAATGTCTTTTTTTGTGGTCAGTCTAATCTAAAGGACGGTGCGATGTTAAATTGTGAAGATCTTGAGTTTTCGTTAAAGGGCGTGTCCATGGCGCCGTGACAAAGTTTGATGTCTCGCCATCGGAATGAAAGATGTTATCATTCAGGCATAAAATGTCCGATCTTTCCCAAACTTCACATGTGTGATAAGAGTCATGGCCTAAACACATCTGAAGGCCAATATTCCATCGGGTGTGGCAAAATGGCTCGATAGCGCCACCTATACACTTTCAACAGAGTGCGCCTCGAGCAATGTTTCACTTACATGTACAAAAATCGGTACACACATGTAACACAACAATACCTACAAAAAAGTCTCTTGGTACAAAATCCGAATCCCAACAGGAAGTCAGTTATTTAGAATTTTCTCTGCAAATTTGGCATTGTTTTTGTCATTTTCAGGGGTTGTACTTTAACGAACTCCTCCTAGAGATTTATTCAGATCAACACCAAACTTGGTCAATTAAATCTAAAGGCCTTTGCGATGTTAAATTGTGAAGATCTTGAGGTTTTGTTAAAGGGCGTGTCCATGGCGGCCTGACAAATTTCGATGTTTCGCCATGAAAAAGGAAGTTGCTGTAACTTAGACATACAATGTCCAATCTGCCCCAAACTTCACATGTTAGATAAGACTTCTGCCCTTAACAGATCTACATGCTCATATTCAGTTATAGACATAGCGCCACCTGCTGGCAACAGGAAGTGACATGTTTTACGCTGCGACAAACTACTCCTAGAATTTTTTTGAGATTACTGTATTTTTTGTGGTCAGTCTAATCTAAAGGGCTATGCAATGTTAACTTGTGGGGATCTTGAGTTTTTGTTAAAGGGTGAATCCAAGGCACCATGACAAAATTTGATGTCTCGCTACATCAAGAGAATTTAATGTAACTCAGGCATAATTTGTTCGATCTTCCCCAAACTTCACATGTTCGATAAGAGTCCTGCCCTGAACACATCTGAAGGGCAATATTCCATTATAATGATAGCACCACCAGCTGGCAACAGGAAGATTGGCACATATATGGAATAAACTTTGATATATTCCACTTATATTTATGAGTTTAAATGCATATTTATCACCGTTCACCTATTTACTAAAGCCACTCGCTGCCGGTGAGCCCAGGTGTGAGGGCCCGTTCATCGCTGCTTGCAGCTTTAATTATTATTATTTTATTTTATTTTTTTCTGAAACTTTCTCGAAAAGTCATGAAATTTGGCACACACATCAGAACTGGCAAAAAATTAGGTATGCTATGGTTTGCTAAGGTGGGTGTGGCAAAATGGCTCGACAGCGCCACCTATACATTTTCAACGAAGTGCATCTTGAGCTACGATTCACGTACTTGTACGAAAATCGGTACACACATGTAGGACACCAATACCTACAAAAAAGTCTCATGGTACGAAATCCAAATTCCAACAGGAAGTCAGTTATAATTTTTTTTTCAACAAATTTTTTTTAGTTTTTGCCATTTTCGGGGGTTGTACTTTAACGAACTCCTCCTACAGATTTATTCAGATCAACACCAAACTTGGTCAGTGTAATTTAAAGGCCTTTGTGATGTTAAATTGTGAAGATCTTGAGATTTCGTTAAAGGGCATGTCCATGGCGTCCTGACAAATTTCGATGTTTCTCCATGAAAAAGGAAGTTGCTGTAACTCAGACATAAAATGTCTGAAATTCCCCAAACTTCACATGTTTGTTAAGAGTCTTGGCCTGAACAGAACAGATATTCCATCGGGTGTGGCAAAATGGCTCGATAGCGCCACCTATACATTTTCAACGGAGTTCACCTCAAGCTATGTTTAACGTACATGTACAAATATCAGTACACACATGGAACACACCAATACCTACAAAATAGTCTCTTGGTACGAAATCCGAATCCCAACAGGACGTTGGTTATTTAGAATTTTCTGTCTATTTCTGAATTTTCTGTTTAGAATTTTCTGTTTTTGTCATTTTCAGGGGTTGTACTTTAACAAACTCCTCCTACAGATTTATTCAGATCAACACCAAACTTGGTCAGTGTAATTTAAAGGCCTTTGTGATGTTAAATTGTGAAGATCTTGAGGTTTCGTTAAAGGGCATGTCCATGGCGTCCTGACAAATTTCGATGTTTCTCCATGAAAAAGGAAGTTGCTGTAACTCAGACATAAAATGTCTGAAATTCCCCAAACTTCACATGTTTGTTAAGAGTCTTGGCCTGAACAGAACAGATATTCCATCGGGTGTGGCAAAATGGCTCGATAGCGCCACCTATACATTTTCAACGGAGTTCACCTCAAGCTATGTTTAACGTACATGTACAAATATCAGTACACACATGGAACACACCAATACCTACAAAATAGTCTCTTGGTACGAAATCCGAATCCCAACAGGACGTTGGTTATTTAGAATTTTCTGTCTATTTCTGAATTTTCTGTTTAGAATTTTCTGTTTTTGTCATTTTCAGGGGTTGTACTTTAACAAACTCCTCCTACAGATTTATTCAGATCAACACCAAACTTGGTCAGTGTAATTTAAAGGCCTTTGTGATGTTAAATTGCAAAGATCTTGAGGTTTCGTTAAAGGGCGTGTCCATGTCAGCCTGACAAATTTTGATGTTTCGCCATGAAAAAGGAAGTTGCTGTAACTCAGACATGAGTTACATTGGTCAAAATTGATAGGCCTTTAATTCTTATTACTAGTGGTTGTATTTATGATTTTTCTGCCTTTTCAATTACAATCATCCTAAAATTGCTGTTTTTGCTAATTTTTGCATTTCGTGGGATGCTCCATGCCATGCTTAGCTCCTCAACTTTCTGCTGGAGTGCTTGGCCCCGTGATTGCTGCTTGCAGCTATATTTATTATTCTGCTTCTTCTTCCGCCGCAAGTCTATGGCAGTCCATAGAACCGATTGTGGGAAAGTTGTATAATTTGGCACACTGATAGAGGACAGTCCCAACATTAACTATAGTAAATTTGAAGTCTCTAAGTCCAACTCTCTAGCGCCACCACTTGTCCAAACTTTCAATGTTTCTATGGTAATAACTTTTGAACTGTAATCCAGAAAATGGAAATTATTTTTTCCTCTGAATCCTTGGCTCATGCCAAGTTGAATGAACCCCAAAATTCAAAAATCGCAAGGTTTAGTTTTTTCGCTATTTTCAATTTTTCGAAAAACCTACTTTTTCGAACTCTTCCTAGACAGTTAGTTCGATCTTCACGAAAATTGGTTCATATCATCTTCAGACAATGCTGGCAAAAAGCTATGGAACTCAAGTTGATTCGTCCAACCGTTCTCAAATGACACGTGAAAAATATGATGAAAAGCACGCAAAAATACACGTGAGGCTATATCTCCGGAACGGTTAGAATAATGGATACACTTCAGAAATATTTTTGGCTGCTTCAGTGGCCTTGCTTGGGGATTTGAATATTAAATAATTGCATAGTGTGGTCAAGCACTATAAAATTGATGTAACATTGCCGATGGGAGCTAAAAAGCATGAGCTGCTTGAGTTCATTCGGGCATGTTTGGTTGATAAGAACGTGTTACCTGACCAGAAATTGCAGAAATTATGTTTTCAGGGAGTGTCGGGTTCAGATAGTGAGCTTACTTTAGATAGTGAGCCCACTCTGAGTTTGATGGTAGGCTCACAGGTAAAATTCATTGTGTTAACATTTGAACAGCAAGTCGAATTTTTAAAACTGCAACATGATTTTCTAGTGAAACAAAAGACTTGGAATTGGAGAAAATTAGATGACGAATTAGCTCAAAGAAGGCTTGAAAATGAATTGGATTGTAAAAGGTTAGAAGCTGTTCAGAAAGATAAAGATCGTGAGTTGGAATGGGAAATGAGATTGAGCGTACTAGACTGCAATTAGTAGCTGAAGGCAAACTTGGTAAATCGCAGCAGTCTGGCCTGGCTGGTATGATCAAGTTCCTGCCTAAGTTTAATGAGCATGATCCAGAAGTGTTTTTCTTGTTACTTGAGAATATTGCTACTGAGCAAAATTGGAGTGATGAGGATAAAATTAAATTATTACAAACTACGTTAATTGGCCGTGCACAGAAGGCATATGTGGCTTTACTTCTGAAAAGAAGGTCTATCGATGTGTCAAGGCAGCTGTGTTAAATGTTATGAGTTAATCCCCGAGGTTTATAGACAGCGTTTCCAATCATGGAAAAAATCAGACAAGTAAACTTATGCCGAGTGGGCTAGGGAATTAACCAGCTTCTTTCATCGGTGCCTTGAGTTGTGTGATCTTATTATATTAGAACAGCTTAAAAACACTTTGCCTGATCGAATAGCCACTTATATTAGCGAACATCACGTGAAATCAGCAGCAGATGCCGCTGTTCTTGCTGATAATTTTTCTCTCATTCACAAGACTCCAGCTCGGGATTTTAGTCCGCGTTCTAACATTAATTATAAAGAACGTCGCTATATTTGTGTTCATACGGACACATGTGTGTTTTCCAATTCAGCTGCACGTGGTAAACTATTTGACTTTGATCTTAAAACAGACTGTAACTACTGTTTTTGGAAATTCATTGGAAAAAAAAAATTGCCCGGTGTTATTGGAGCGTAATAGAGGGAAGGTTATTGGAGGAAAAGTTGGCCTCTGCGCCTCATTTGTTCCTGCTGTGCACTCAGGGAGTAAAGCTAAGATAATTCCAGTAAAGAAATTGGATCATGTACAGTGTCAATTGATAAAGGTTTGAGATGTACAATGTGATGAGCTTGAATTTCCTGTATCTAGTACAACAGATTATGCACGGAGGGTTTTGTGGCATTGGTTAGAGACGCACAACGCGTTCTAGTGAACATTCTGCATGATGTGGGTGCATCAGAAAGTTTTGTTTGTCAATATGTCTTGCCTTTTTCTTCTGATTCTGATACCCAAAGTTGTGTGTTAATACAGGGAATTGGTCTCCAGTCATTTCCAGTGCCGCTGCACAAAATTCTGTTGTTTTTTGACTTTGTGAGAGGATAAGTAACCATTGTGGTGCGTCCTTTACCTATATAGAGGGAATTGATTTGATTGTGGGTGCCAACTCGTCTGATGTATCTAAGCACACGTCTGCATGGGATTTATTCCGCAGTTACCAGTACCCTTGTCTTGATCTGACATTGCTGAGGCTCAAAAGGTTGATCAGAGCTTACAGAAATATTTTGACTTGACTGCAGATGAAATTTTAGATCGCTGTTTTGTGAAGGATGGTTTGTTGCTAAGAAGGTGGTCACCCATGGTGGGAACTGATGTGAGAGATCAGATTTTGCAGGTGGTGATGCCTGAAAAGTTTCGTGAAGTGACCCTAAAAACAGCTCATGGGGAAACAGCGGGTCATTTTGGGGTAAGAAAAACATAAAATCAATTGTTAAAAAATTGCTACTGGTCACGGATGAAGAGGGACGTTGCACAGTTTGTTCAAACTTGTCATGTCTGTCAAATGGCAGTTAAAGAGCCACACAGATGGGAAATCAAAAATTACCTGTATTACCCCATTGTCGGTGTTGTCAAGTGATCTGGATTCATCTGAACCACCCAAAAGTTTGTCCAGTTATGTGTATGGTTTCCGCCGCAGGTTACTTTTAGCATGTAAAATGGCAACTGAAAATTTGACTGATGCCCAAAGAAAAATGAAGTGAAATTATGACCGTAAAGCAGAAGCTCTTCTTTGCTCTGTCTTGCAGTACAGTCGTACTATAGCAGGTCATTTGCAACAGTGAGGACAATAAGAAAGAATGAATGAATAACAGAGGAGGGAAAAGGTTCCCTATTTACTTTAGGAAATAATATTTTTAATTAACAACGTAATAAGGAGTGAGACTATTTCCTGCTGTAATTAAATTAATTAATTAATTATTATTATTATTATTGCAACCTCTAGTCAATGTTTATTCATTTAAAAGGGGAGATGGTTTAAAGATGGACTGTTTGAGATACCAGAACAGGATGCAATTTACCAAATTAACTTCCTACTCTAGGATGTCAAGTCTTCATTTAAAAGTCGGTGTAGAGAAGTCTGTTCTCTGAACACTGGAATTAGAAGCCACATTACTCATTAGAAACTCATTAGCATTTGCTATTTGGGATTTTAAAGCCATCCCAGTTGAGCTTTCTTTCTTTCTTTCTTTCTTTCTTTGTTCATTTTCTTGTCTGTTTTCAGATACTCCAACCTGCACAACTTTAATCGAACATGACATAGAAGTCGGGGATGCAAAGCCAATCCGTCAAAGGTTTTACCATACTGGTCCTGATAAGTGTAAAAGTCTGGATGATCGTGTCCAATATCTTCTGGAAAATGGTCTTGCAGTACAGTTGTATTATAGCTGGGCTTCGCCCTGCTTGTTAGTTAAAAAACCTGATCATACGTTCAGATTTTGCACGGATTACAGAAAAGTAAATTGTGTAACAAAACCAGACTCGTATCCACTGCCTATGATAGAATATTGTGTGGATCAAGTTGGTGCGGCTCGTTATGTGAGCAAATTGTGACTTTTTAAAAGGTTATTACCAGGGCACAAGAGATCTCTGCCTTTATTATTCCATCGGGACTCTACTCTTATACGAGAATAGCTATTGGGTTGTGCAACGCCCCCCTGGGTGTATATTGCTGTGTATATTGATGATGTGGTCTGTTATTCAGACAACTGGACAGTCCACCTTACCCGTATATGTTCATCATTTGAGCGGTTTGCGGTTGCAAACCTCACTGTGAACTTGCAGGCTACAGTGGTGTATCTGGGAAAGGTGGTCGGACAGGGGAATGTTCGGCAAGTGAAAGCGAAATTTTTGCTGTAATTTTTCATCTGTCGTTGCCCCACTAACTAACCTGTTGAATAGTTTGGTTAAATTTAATTGGACTGCAGACTGCCAACATGCATTTTAAAACACCAAGTCTCTCCTGAGTTCTGCACCTGTCCTGGCTGCTCCTATGCTGGAGGAGCCCTTCCAGCTGCAAGAAGATGCCAGCCAGGTAGGGGCAGGTGCCGTTCTTCTTACATTTACATTTAATAATTTAGCAGATGCTTTTATCCAAAGTGACTTACAAATGAGAACAATAGAAGCAGTCAGGTCAACAAGAGAAAAACAAAAGTATACAAGTGCCATGACAAGTTTCAGTTAGTCTAGTACAGAACGCATACCCAGGGTTTATTTTTTTATTTATTTTTTTAAATGAAAAGACAAGAAAAGAAGGAAAAGTGCTAGTATTAGTAGGTTAAGTGCTGGCAAAAAAGATGAGTCTTTAGATGTTTCTTGAAAATGAGGAAAACCCCAGCTGTACGAATTGAGATTGGGAGGTCATTCCACCAGCTGGGCACAGTCCAGGAAAATGTCAGTGAGAGTGATTTCAACCCTCGCTGCTGCATTCTAGATCAATCGCAGAGGCTTGACAGTACATGCAGGAAGGCCCGCCAGGAGAGCATTACAATAGTCCAGTCTGGAGAGAACAAGAGCTTGGACAAGAATCTGGGTGGCTTGCTCTGACAGGAAGGGTCTAATCTTCCTAATGTTGTATTAGGCAAATCTGTAGGACCAGGTCGTTGTAGCAATGTGGTCTGTGAAGCTTAACTGTTGATCCATCACAACACCTAGGTTTCTGGCTGTCCTCGAAGGAGTAATGGTTGACGAACCCAGCTGTATAGAGAAGTTAGGATGAAGAAATGGGTTAGCTGGAATAACCAGGAGTTCTGTCTTCGTAAGGTTAAGCTGAAGGTGATGATTATTCATCCAGCTAGAAATGTCACTCAGACAGGCTGAAATGCGAGCAGCTACCATTGGGTCATCTGGTTGGAATAAGAAGTAGAGTTGGGTGTCATCAGCGTAGCAGTGATAAAAAAAGCCATGCTTCTGAATGACAGATCCTAATGACGTCATGTAGATGGAGAAGAGAAATGGTCCAAGTACTGAGCCTTGAGGAACCCCAATAGCAAAGTGTTGTGACTTAGAAACATCACCCCTCCAAGACACACTTAAGGATCTGTCAGGGAGGTAGGATTTGACCCACAGGATTGCGGTTCCAGTGATGCCTATCTTTCAGAGGGTGGACAGGAGAATCTGGTGATTAACAGCGTCAAACACAGCAGACAGGTCCAATAAGATGAGTACTGAGGATTTTGAAGCTGCTCTTGCTAGTCGCAGGGCTTCAGTAACCAAGAGCAGAGCAGTCTCAGTTGTGTGGCCACTTTTGAAGCCAGACTGTTTGCTGTCCAGGAGGTTGTTCTGTACAAGGAACATAGAAAGCTGGTTGAAACACAGCTCACTCAAGTCTCTGCAATGAATGGAAGTCTTTGCAATGAATGGAAGAAGGGATACCAGTCTGTAGTTTTCAAGAAGCACTGGGTTTAGAGATGGTTTCTTGAGCAGTGGGCTTACCCGAGCCTGCTTGAATGCTGAGGGAAATGTTCCAGAGTGAAGAGAGGAGTTGATAACGTAAGCGAAGGTATGACTGAGGAAGAGATCACTTGAAGCAGGTGAGTGGGGATCGGATCAAGTGGACAAGTTGTAGGATGATTGGACAGGAGAAGTTTGGAAACGTCCATCTCTGAGAGTGGGGAGAAGCAGGAGAAAGAGTGTGCATCGGTCATTGTGAAGTTGTCCTCAGTCTGCGGTGTGGAGAATTGGTCACTAATGGTTCTTGTCTTATTTGTGAAGAAAACGGCAAAGTCGTCCGCTGTAAGAGTCGATGGAGGAAGTGGTGGAGGCGAATTAAAAAGAGAAGAGAAAGTCCTGAAGAGTGTCAGAGTGTCACAACAGCTGTTAATTTTGTTATGGTATTAATATGTTTTAGCCGTGAAGACGTGCAGAGAAGGAAGTTTCTTGATTTCTGCTATTTCCTCTCTGAGTTTAGAGTGATGTTCATGGAGAACCTCAGACAGCCAGGGGGCAGATGGGGCGGTGCGTGCTGGTCTAGACAACAGTGAGCAAAAGTTGTCCAAGCAAGATGTTAAAGTGGAGCAAAGAGTGTCCGTAGCGCTGTTCATGTCCAGAGCTGAAAACTGAGAAAGTGCAGAAACAGAGGATGAAACAACAGAAAATAGGTGAGATGGAGAGAGTGAGCGTAGGTTCCGTCGAAAGGTGACCTGCGTTGGAGTGTGTGCCGCTTCGGGAGTAAGTGCTAGGTTAGCAGTAATGAGGAAGTGGTCTGAGGTGTGCAGTGGTCCCCAATGATGTTTACACTGTAACCACTAACAAACAAACAGGGCTGGGAACAGGTTCCAACCTGAGTACACACACACACACACACTAAAATAAAATAGCATACTGTTTCACCCGGCCGGTGGACAAAAAAAAAAGTTAATTTCCATCCCTGTTGTGTGTAAAACACGCAATATCATCTGTGTAATATCATATGACGCAGCTCCGTGGAGAAAGGCGGTGTAAACCGGGCTCAAAACTTCAGCGTTGTACCCAGTACAGTGTTTGCAGCTGAAGTTAGAGCCGTTGGCGGAGTTATATATTTGTTGGTTATTTACAGTACGTTTTATAGCACGTGCTCATGATATACAAGCTCGCGTGAAGAGTTGAATTTGTTATCGCGCACAAGTTTCCGCATACTGTCACGTCTCTGTCAAACCCCGGTAAGTTCATTTTTCCTCCAGCATTTTGCAACATTTTAGATTATTCAAGTACTTTTTCAGAAGTTAGCTCTGTGGCTATTAAGTCAACCCTCTACATTGCGAGTAAATCACTCGCATATGCGACTAAATCTTCCTTCTGGCTACTTAATGATGGCTAATATTAGCCAATGGCTAATAAATTCTCTGATTTTACTCGCCAGTGTGTTAGTTGGAGGCTAAGTTTAGCAAAGATATTTTCACTCGTGAACACTCTGACTCTCCGTCAGACGATCTGAGTTTTTTTTTTTTTCTCAATGGATCCGCAACGCACCTGTATAATGTACCACGGCGCACAAATGGCCGTCGCGTTCTCTCACACTCACATAGATAGAGAGATGGGATTAACATGCTACATTTAAACAATGGTATTTGTTTTATTTTCCTGTCAAAATAACGGCGTTCCTATGGAAGACTTCAGCTTTAAAGAACAGCTGGGTTTTCCGGTAGTGGGTGGAGTCAATGCACGAATGGCAATCTCATTGGCTGGCGCTAACCTATTATCATCCCTGTTTTGATTTCAGCAAATCAGTTCAGTAAATATCAGTATATATATATATATATATATATATATATATATATATATATATATATATATATATATATATATATATATAAACAAGATTCATTAAGAGCTGGGGGGTAAAAACTTTTGAACACAATGAAGATGGCCAAATTTGTCTTATTTTGTTGAAATATAATTTTTTTCCATTTAGTTCTGCCCTTCGTAAGCAACAGAAGATACATGTATGCTTCCCGGTACACAAATTAAGTACAATTTACCTTGATCTTCAAATTCCAAAAGTTTTCACCCCCCAGCTCTTAATGCATCTTGTTTCCTTCTGGAGCATCAGTGAATGTTTGAATCTTTTTAAATAGTTGTGTTTGAGTCCCTCAAATGTCCTCAGTGTGATAAGGTGTATCTCAAAATCATAAAGTCACTGCTGGAAAGGGTTCAAATATGCAAAGATACTGGAAAACTGAAGAATCTGCAGGACCTTAAAGATTTTTCTGAAGAACACTGCTCAGTTTAACTGTTCAGAACAAACAAGGGACTCATGCACAACCATCACAAAACAGAAAGACAGTCGAGGATCATCAGATAACAGAACACAGTACTAAGAACCAAGGGTTCCCAAACTTTTGAGTGGGGTTATTTTAATAATTTCAGCATTTTTTTTTGTCTTGTGGAATAAATGTTAAAATATTTTATGTACAATATCTTACTCAGGACAGTACTAACTAAAAAATAACATGCATTTAGTATGATCTCTCTTATTTTGTGAAAATGTTTCATATTTTCACAGATTCTGCAAGGGGTGCCCAAACTTTCGATCCCCACTGTATATATATATTTATATTTATTTATATATATTTTTTTATTTATATATTTATATTTTTTATGTTTTTTTTTTACAGAAACATTGAATGACCAAAAAAGCACCACCACCAGTCCAATTAAAATGTTCAGTTAAAACGACTAATAATCATTCAAACATATCAAGTTATCAAGTTTACTTTGAATTACTAAAGTTCTTTTCTTAAATGATGCTAGACTATTATAAAGCTTGACTGACTGGCGAGTAAACTAAAATAATAACTAGCCAATGGCGATTCAATTGCCAAAGTGTCCGTAGGCGTCGAGGGTTGTAAGTTGTTATGCAGAAACAACATTGTATTACTACACATGTTTGACAGCTCTGGAGTGATGAGACACGTAAAAAAACGATGTATTAAAAACGCTCTGCGTTCATTTTGTCGATGGTGTAAAAGTTTGTGAGCCGAGATTTATTTCAGTGATACAGTGTTGAACAGGGGACTTTTCACCACGTGTTCCCTTAACCACGGAACAAAAAAAAAAAAATTAATAAAAAAACTGGTGAATCCTTTCCTTTGGAATTAAATACAACATTATTAATGGACCTCATCTACACGCGCTGTTGCTCTGTGGACACCTCTTCAGTTGCTCCACTGCACACCTCTTACCACTTCCTCATTACTGCTAACCTAGCACTTACTCCTGAAGTTGCACACACTCCAACACAGGTCACCTTTTGACGGAACCTACGCTCACTCTCTCCATCTCACCTATCTGCTGCGGTTTCATCCTCTCTTCCACCACTCTCTCAGTTTTCTGCTCTGGACACGAACAGTGCTACGGACACTCTTTGCTCCACTTTAACATCTTGCTTGGACAACTTTTGCCCACTGTTGTCTAGACTGGCCCGCACTGCCCCATCTGCCCCCTGGCTGTCCGAGGTTCTCCGTGAACATCGCTCTAAACTCAGGGCTGCAGAGAGAAAATGGCAGAAATCAAAAAACTCTACGGACCTCAGTGTGTATCAATCTCTCCTCTCTTCCTTCTCTGCAAATGTCTTCACAGCTAAAACATCCTACTACCACAACAAAATGAACAGCTGCTGTGATGCTCGGACACTCTTCAAGACTTTCTCTTCTCTTCTTAATCCGCCGCCTCCACCTCCTCCATCGACTCTTACAGCGGGCGACTTTGCAGCTTTCTTAACAAATAAGACAAGAACCATTAGTGACCAATTCTCCAAGCCGCAGACTGAGGACAACTTCACAATGGCCGACGCACACTCTTTATCCTCCTTCTCCCCACTCTCAGAGATGGACGTCTCCAAAATTCTCCTGTCCAGTCATCCTACTACTTGTCCACTTGATCCTATCCCCACTCACCTCCTTCAAGCGATCTCTTCTTCAGTCATACCTTCGCTTACTCACATTATCAACTCCTCTCTTCTCTCTGGAACATTTCACTTAGCATTCAAGCAGGCTCGGGTAAGCCCACTACTCAAGAAACCAACTCTAAATTTAGCACTTCTTGAAAACTACAGACCGGTATCCCTTCTTCCATTCATTGCAAAGACACTTGAGCGAGCTGTGTTCAACCAGCTTTCTATGTTCCTTGTACAGAACAACCTCCTGGACAGCAACCAATCTGGCTTTAAAAGTGGCCACTCAACTGAGACTCCTCTGCTCTCGGTTACTGAAGCCCTGCGACTAGCAAGAGCAGCTTCAAAATCCTCGGTACTCATCTTACTGGACCTGTCTGCTGCTTTTGACACTGTTAATCACCAGATTCTCCTGTCCACCCTCATAAAGATGGGCATCTCTGGAACTTCTCTCCTGTGGGTTAAGTCCTACCTCTCTGACAGATCCTTCAGTGTGTCTTGGAGGGGTGATGTTTCAAAGTCACACCACCTTGCTACTGGGGTTCCTCAAGGCTCAGTACTTGGACCACTTTTCTTCTCCATCTACATGACATCTTTAGGATCTGTCATTCAGAAGCATGGCTTTTCTAATCACTGCTATGCTGATGACACCCAACTCTACTTCTCATTCCATCCAGATGACCCGACGGTAGCTGCTCACATTTCAGCCTGTCTGAGTGACATTTCTAGCTGAATGAATGACCATCACCTTCAGCTTAACCTTACAAAGACTGAACTCCTGGTGATTCCAGCTAACCCATTGATTCATCACAACTTCTCTATACAGCTGGGCTCGTCAACCATAACTCCTTCGAGGACAGCCAGAAACCTAGGAGTTGTGATGGATCATCAATTAAGCTTCACTGACCACATTGCTACAACGACCCGGTCCTGCAGGTTTGCCTTATACAACATTAGGAAGATTAGACCCGTCCTGTCAGAGCAAGCAACCCAACTTCTTGTCCAAGCTCTTGTTCTCTCCAGACTGGACTATTGTAATGCTCTCCTGGCGGGCCTTCCTGCTGTCAAGCCTCTGCAAATGATCCAGAATGCAGCAGCGAGTGTTGTCTTCAATGAGCCAAAACAAGCTCATGTTACTCCTCTCCTCATCAGGTTACACTGGCTACCAGTAGCCGCTCACATCGAATTCAAGGTACTGATGCTTGCCTACAAGATGACCACTGGCACGGCACCAACTTACCTAAACTCACTGGTTAAATCCTATGTGCCCTCCAGAAGTTTGCGCTCTGCAAGTGAACAACTTCTTGTGGTGCCATCCCAAAGAAATTCAAAATCACTCTCACGGACCTTTTCCTGGACTGTGCCCAGCTGGTGGAATGACCTCCCAATCTCTAAAGAAAATTAGTCTTTACTCATTTTCAAGAAACATCTAAAGACTCATCTCATCTTTTTCGCCTGCACTTAACCTACTAACACCAGCACTTTTCCTTTTCTTGTATTTTTCATTTAATATTAAAAAAAAATAATAATACCTGGCTATGCGTTCTATACTAGACTATCTGAGACTTGTCATGGCACTTGTATACTGTTGTTGTTCTCTTGTTGACCTGACTGCTTCTATTGTTCTCATTTGTAAGTCGCTTTGGATAAAAGCGTCTGCTAAATGATTAAATGTAAATGTAAATGTAATGCGTACGAAAACAGTGCAGTGTATCATCCGGTTGGGCTACGGAGTTGAGAGAATGAGCTACTTCAGCAAGAGTCGGCTGTTTCAAAACCTAGTAAGCTGCCTAGAAATGCAGCATTTTTGAGCATCACATGCAGTTACACATTGTCGGTTAAAAACAAGAAAGTGGCTGGTAAAAACATTGAGTGGCTGGTAGATTTTGAAATCCACCAGCCACAGTGGACGGTGGTCGGTGGACAAAAAAGTTAATTTCCTTAACTTAAATCCAAAGTATCTGTAATATGGTTTGCTATAAATAGCAGTTAATATATGTTTCTGTTGATGGATGCACATTCTGGATTCCCAGACATTACAACAATAGTGATGAGAAAAAAAAAAACCTGGACAAAACCATCACTCTTAATCAATGTGAATGAATATGAGCAGTCATTTATTCTGTCATCATCCAGGTGCTGAAAGCACGCGCGCACAGATGAGACCTGAACAGCACACTTTAATATGTATTTAAACTAAACCAAAGTCCTTTCAGGCAAGTCGTGCAACTCGGCCGCCATCTTGGCAATGCCTCCGGGCAGCTATTTCAGAATAACAAGACCAGCTCCTGTCTAAATGAATGGGCAGAGAGTCAGAACTGCACTTTCACTGGTCACCGGGACATAAAGTGTATGTATAGACACAGCAGTGAAATATGATAAAAATCGCTGAAAAATGTTGATGACTTTGCCCCAAAATAAGGTTTAAAACGCCTTTTCCCCCACAGGTTATACCTTTACTACGCATTCGCAAGGGTTCCTCAACTGTGCGCATACGTCAGTGGAACCAGATGATAGGCTTAAATGTTTCCCGGCTTGACTATTAAAAGCAGACGATTGGCTCTCCAGTCGGAGGGGCGGGATTTGTGCACACAACCGCCATCTTTGCCGTTATGGGTTTTCCTTATATAGTTGTATTGAGGATTGAGGCAGTGGCATGTCTCTTATAAACTGTCTCTGACTAAACTCATTTAAGCTTTGTCAGTTTAAACATTTAAGAGCCAGAGCTCCCGCGTGCAGTCATAAGAATTGTGCAAGCGCTCAACCGAGGCGCGCAAAAAAATTATTGTCAAAATGCCCATCTTGGTAAGTATCCTACAGCAGACATAGCTGGCAGAACGCAGGCCACAGTATCAGTGCATTCTCTTAAAGTGACAGTCTTTATATTAATCGAACAGCAACAACAAAGATATCACTCACTGCTCTTGATTAAAAAGCTTTTATAACTTTAATAAAGAATAATCTTTAATTTATATAGTCCAGAATGCAATGCTGTTTTACATTTGATTCATTTATTACATTTATGTACCTAAAAACTTATGCTAGACCTGCCAAAAAAAAAAAGAAAACCTGAAAATCACTGTTTATTGTTTGTATCTTTACTCTATTGTATTATATGTGCTGTTGCTTGTAGTTGGATAGAATATTCTTCTTCTTTTTTTTTATTAGAAAGTATAGTTTTTCCATAAGCACATACCGAACTGTATAGAAAACCGTGACTCTAAAACCGTAAAAAAAAAAAAAAAAACGAATCGTGAAAAAGTTGAACCGTGCCACCCCTAGTATATATATATATATATATATATATATATATATATATATATATATATATATATATATATATATATATATATTAGTGGTGGGCCTTTATCGCAGTTAACGTGCGTTAACGCGAGACTCTTATCGGGCGATAAAAAAAATATCGCCGTTAATCTATTCTCAAAGTTGGGTTGGGAGCTGGGTCTATATTAAGCAAGCTGATGACTTTCACCTTGATATTTTATATAACCGACTGGCTGAGGCCAGCCTAAAAAGATGCTCAAGGACAGTTGAGGGGCCACTATTGCGCATCGTCACGAAAGCTTATCTTTTTCACATGTTTTTACGCCTTACCGCTTGTCGATTTAAACATTAAAGCATCCAAACATAGACACGGAAAAGCTGAACAGAGTAGCGCTAGTGTGTGTTTGGTGTGCACGAGAGAGAGAGCCGCGTATCACGGACAGCGATACTGAACCGAGCTCTCTTCTGCGAAGTTCTCCTCGAAGTCCCTCCTCCTGCACATGGACGAACAAATACAAATCACAGTTTGAACAAACAAGAAGATGTGAAAGAGCCCAATTCAGTACTCGCGGTGTTCTGGTGTTCAGGGCTCACGCAGAAAAAAGGCGTCTCAAAACACTTAAAACATCAAATTTGATTATTTTTGCTCTTGTGCCGACAAATACATACAAAATATGTCAAAATATCCACCTTGGAAATTATGCTCGAAAACTGTCAGTTATTTCTTTAGTGAAAGTAAACAGTTGAGGAAAAAAATGGGATGTGTATTATATTGGATGCGTTCATCGTCTCTTAAAGGGACCGCGCCTAATTTAGCTACTGGCTGCTGTAATGTTAATCCAAGAAAATGAAAATGAAAATCACTCGCTGCTCTTGACTGCATTACTTTGTATGACTGCATCATTTTTACATTGAAGACTATCCAGTGCTATTTTACATTTAATTATTTGGTTTCTGTACCTTGACACCTACAAACTTGAAAAAAAAACTTATACATTGGTGTGAAACTGGTGTAAGGTTGTTTGCACCTTGTGCAACGTGGAATTAGTTTACATCTTTTTCAAGCACTTTGTGATGCATTTTGGAAACATGAGATGAGCCCCTTTTATAATGCACCACCTAGCTTGATAAACCCCCTCTCAAAGACTTACTGTTTGTCAATTTTATTTGGGTAACATATATTCTGAATGCCTTCGGCAGAATTCGAATGAGCCATTTTAATTTAGATGAATCTAGATGAATCTAGATTAATTACAAGATCACAGTGAGATTAATCTAGATTAAAAAAAAAAAATCTATGCCCACCTCTAATATATATATATATATATATATATATATATATATATATATATATATATATATATATATATATATATATATATATATATATATAAAGATATTTTCATATAAGTGGTTCATATAATTATCAATTTTAACCTGACAAAAGTTACCACCTATAATTTCAATGTCTTGCAACCACTCAGAATATCAGAACAATGAGAAGAAAAAAACAACACCTCATAACACCTAAGCAACTGGCAACCACCCACACTACCATTTTTCATGACAAGTTTTGCATGGGCAAGCATGACTCACATTTTCATTAGAAAATATTTAAAAATCTAGTTCAAAACTGCAATACCAGCATACACAAAATCTGTTGTATGTGGGCATGCGTATACCTTTTTGAGTTAATTTTAATACAACCACGGAATTCTTAAAAGGCTATTAATTAAATACACACACAAACAAAATTCAGACAACATCAAGTGGAACAAAGTGGAATAACTGCATGCAGCCCACAGTACACACAGACACACACACATGTAAATGAACATGACTTTTATAATTTGTCCTAAATTGTAATACATTTAATACATTTTTATAAAAAAAAAAAGAGTGAATGAGATAGATGAGGTTTCTTCTCATCTCTCTCTCTCTCTCTCTGTTTCCCCTCTCTTTCTGACATGCATTGCTCTGATGCTACATTTGATTTTGCATGTCTATTAAGCCTTTTAATTTTGAATTTGAGGTGAACTGCATGCAGTGACCTACAGTATGTAAGTTTGTAAGATGGCTACTAAATTATACTAATGTAATGATACACTTTAGGTCAATAGTCCACAATTATCAATGGAGATTCTACATTTGAGTAAAGATACGTTTGTTGCTTTCACTCTAGCTTAAATGTATTCTGTGAATGTTTATGGTAAATATGGTAGTGTTAACTAGCAGTGAGTTAAATCTACACCTCCTTATGCACTAATGAATGCAGTGGTTTGACATGCTTCAAGCTAGTTTACCTGTGTGTGACAAGTGAGCAAGTATAGGTAAACAACACATTAAATAATTAAATAAGCCTCTGAATTCTTCTCATTAAAACATATTTTTTCTTTCCCTTTCAAATAGCAATGAAGATTGAAGATTGAATAGGTTCCTCAGACAGGATATATCACAAATTGATGAAATGTTTAAATAGATAAAAAATAAACAAATAAAGATTGAGGTCATGAAAGAACTACTTTTAAATTGACATATTTTGAAGCAATGCACTAGTAAAAAAAATAGTATAGTATAATATAGTATATTACAGTACAATACAATACAGTATAGTATAGTATAGTATAGTATAGTATAATGTAATACAGTGAACTAATCAAATTTTAATTATTGTATATTCACGTCTAAATGGCCTGCTATAAGTTCAACAATAATATTTACATCAGTTTGATTTTGATAGAGGAAAAAAAAGGTTATTTGTCTCACCTATCTCTGCTCCATCTTATAGTATATTGTAATATAGTGAATCAAACTAATTTTGTTTCCTTATTGTATATTCACATCTAAATGGTGTGTATAAGTTCAACAATAATCATTTTTACATCTTTTGATTTTGATAGAGGAAAAAGAGGTTATTTGTCTCACCTATCTCTGCTCCGTCGGGAGGGGAAAGCAGCGTTGCATCCAGCTACTGTACACATATGCATCTCTTTTAGGTGCACATTCTTGTAGTGCAGTTTGACACTGTATGAACTTTTAAAGCTCTTTTTGCAGACAAAGCAAATCTTTGGATCAGGACTAGAACAAAGATCATCGTCAGGGGACTGAGAAGAGAATTTTGGTGGGCTTGATCCATAGCTCATAGAGGAGATGAAACTTTCATGTAAGACAGCCATGCTGGCAGCAGCGGCAGCAGTCATACCCCCATTGTAAAGGCTATACTGACCCATGCAGAACATGTCATAAGTAGGATCATTGATCTCCTCTTTGATTTTGACAACAGGCTGGTGTTTGGAGGGTGGGAAATGGCTTTGTTTCTCCAAATCTTTCTGTAGGTGTCCTTCTTCTGCTCCCTGGTGTTCCTTGACAAGGTTTTTCTCTTGGGCAGACTGATGTACATCAATGTCCATCAGCTCATCACGGTAGAGCATCTTGGATTCAGATGTCTCCGACTCATTTTCAAAATCACGCTCATGATCTTGGTCCTCGGAGGTAAAGCTGTCAATATAGCATAGGTCGCCATGACTTCTGCTGCCATGACTCCTACTGCACTCTTCTTGGTCAGGATGGAGCATGCCTCTAAGAGCTAGACTGGGACTCATTTCATCATGTGATGGAGACTGATGTCCATTACCCTCACAGTGATGACTACTGCTGCTGCTGCTGCTGTTGTTGTTGCAGTTGCTATTGACATTGTTATGGATGCTGGATGGCTGATGGTGGTGGTGATGACAACTATCTTCATCATCATCATCATCATCATCATCTTTGTCATCATAATCATTTGCCACATCTGTTATTTCTTTCTCTATCTTTACTGGCATACTGGATTTGCGAGGCTTTTTTTTAGGCATAGGGTCGACAGTCACAGAATCTTGGGTACTGGGAGTTGTGAGTAGGCAATGAGAAAATGTTGATGTTTCTGATACATGCATGTTATGGGAGCTAGCAGTTAACATCTGTTGCTGGTCTGTCAAAGATGTGCTGTTGGTTGTGGTAGGTAAAATTGGACTGGTGGGCAAAGAGACTGGGGGACTAACTAGGTCAGCAGGAGAGAGCAGTGTGCGATAAAAAGGTGGCACAGGTTGCACTGGCTGCACAGACTTCAGGGAAGGGAAAACCAGAGGGCTCTGCAGGGGTGACTGTATCATGGGGTCAAGAGGAGGGGTGGCAAAGCTTAGTGGTGGTCGCCCAGGGCTAGTTAGATTGAAGCCACTTTTGGCACTTGATATGACAGGTGTTGCTGTCCCAGAACTAGAGCGAATGAGGTCCTTGTCCCGGTTGTTCCTTAGCATTGGCATATGTAGACGAGGATTGGGATTAGCGCTATGTCGGTTACGACTCCTTAATGAACTAAAGACCATATTGCAACCTTCGATAGTACATCGGTGCTTAATCTTCAGATGCACAGCATTGTAGTGGATCTTTAGAGTACCCTTATCATAGAAAGTCTTGCCACAGGAGTTACAGCAGACACGACCCTTACGTGAGGTAGCACCCATACGACGCATGCGATGCATTTTGGAAGAGAAAGAAGAGTGTGTAATGGTTTTCGATTGTTCAATCTTTTCAAAGTGGTGATGGATCTGGTGGTTGTTCAGAGTGCTTGATTGCTGTTGTTGCTGCCCCTGTGATTGGTGTGTTGGTGTTTGCGGTTGCTGGGACTGCTGCAAAGATGGTGTTGGAGAGATGGTTGAAGCTCTGTTGGGTTCTATCTTAGGTTCAATGGTATTAGATAAAGTCCCCAATGTTCCTCGACTGGGGCTCTGAGCATTACGAAATGGTGAGAGGGACACTTCAGATTCACTGGTCTCCACTGGCTCGCTCTTATTTGGCAGATTTGGCTCTTGCATTCTGAGACCTGATTGCTCAATGGTCAGTCCATTTGGTGGCAGCCCTAACATGGGGGCTGACACTGGGTTGATGTACTGGAAGGGCAGCAAGAAGGCCAGACTGTTTGGGATGTTCTCAAAATGGTGAATGCTAGAGGGGCTGTTGTTTTCTAGGTGCGACAGAAGGCCAGGACTGTGTGTGCGATTGTTGCTTTCAATAAAAGTCCTGATTCCAGAGTCAGTCTTTGATGAGGGCACTGTGACTGCCTGACCCTCCTTTTCCTGGATGGCCATCAATTCCACAATAGACTTGGTTTCACCAAAGCGCAGAAACTGTTGAAGGGTGATGATCTCCTCTTCCCGGGACATTATAGTCCATCTGTCCAGAACCTTGCCTGCAGCATCCTAGAGGTCATATCAGAGAAAAGATAGATAAATAAATAAATAAATATATGTTTTTTTGTTTGTTTAATGTTATTATTGTGATTCACTCATTCATTTTGCAAAGCCAAAACCATGGGATGTGGGATGTTTTGATGACAAAAGTGTGCCATTCTTCTTAAGGGGATAGAAAATTATTTTGCTCTTCTCATATATGATCTAGTTTACTCTTGGCACAGAACAAGGCAACATCAAGGGAGCAATGGCTGTTCTGATGACAATACAAGATGACACAAGGCAAGCCTTTGTCTGCACTAGCCTGCTAGGTTCTATGAATGATAAATGTTTACTCTGGATTTTAAGAGCTGTAAAAATCAACAGCACAAAGCACAAAGGGCCTTTAAGGCACAGACAGTGAATAAATGTTTAAAGAGAGTGTGAGAGTAAAGAAGAAAATAAACAATAGTAAGAGAGAACGAGAGGTGGGAATACAGAATGGTTTCACAACAGCATAACCTCAGATATTTAAGCAAGATAAATTCTTCAGCGACAGCACACCAATAGTCACTGGGGTATTTGTTGTTAAATATACATGAAAAACATTTGACACTTTCATTCTCTGTTTGAGTATGAGTTTAGCCTGGAGGCAATACTTTAAATTTCAGCCTCAACAATATTATGTTTATATGGCACAGTGGTTTGAACTCCTGTATTTCAACTGGATGTAAGTAAAAGGGCAAAAAGCTATTTTTAAATAGTAATAAAATTGCTTTAAAAAAATAATAATGTGGAATGTTAAAGCAATTATCTCCATCTGTTATTTATATATATATACAGACCAAAAGTTTGGACCCACCTTCTCATACAAAGAGTTTACTTTATTTTCATGACTATGAAAATTGCAGTGTCACACTGAAAGCATCAAAACTATGAATTAACAAAGGTGGAATTATATACATAACAAAAAAGTGTGAAACAACTGAAAATATGTAATATTGTAGGCTCTTCAAAGTAGCCACATTTTGCTTTGATTACTGCTTTGCACACTCTTGGCATTCTCTTGATGACCTTCAAGAGGCAGTCACCTGAAATGGTTTTCACTTCACAGGTGTGCCCTGTCAGGTTTAATAAGTGTGATTTCTTGCCTTATAAATGGGGTTGAACCATCAGTTGTGTTGTGCAGAAGTCAGGTGGATAAACAGCTGATAGTCCCACTGAATAGACTGTTAGAATTTGTATTATGGCAAGAAAAAAGCAGCTAAATACAGGAAAACGAGTGGCCATCATTACTTTAAGAAATGAAGGTCAGTCAGTCCGAAAAATTGGGAAAACTTTGAAAGTGTCCCCAAGTGCAGACACAAAAACCATCAAGCGCTACAAAGAAACTGGCTCACCAAGAGTCACCTCTTCTGCGGAGGATAAGTTCCTCCAAGGCACCAGCCTCAGAAATTGCAGGTTAACAGCAGCTCAGATTAGAGTCCAGGTCAATGGCACACAGAGTTCTAGCAGCAGACACATCTCTAGAACAACTGTTAAGGGGAGACCGTGTGAATCAGGCCTTCATGGTAGAATATCTACTAAGAAACCACTGCTAAAGAAAGGCAACAAGCAGAAGAGACTTGTTTGGGTTAAAGAACACAATGAATGGATATTAGACCAGTGGAAATCTGTGCTTTGGTCTGATGAGTCCAAATTTGAGATCTTTGGTTCCAACCACCATGTCTTTGTGCAACACCGAAAAGGTGAACGGATGGACTCTACATGCCTGGTTCCCACCGTGAAGCATGGAGGAGGAGGTGTGATGGTATGGGGGTGCTTTGTTGGTGACACTGTTGGGGATTTATTCAAAATTGAAGGCATACTGAATCAGCATGGCCACCACAGCATCTTGCAGTGGCATGCTATTCCATCCAGTTTGCGTTTATTTGGACCATTTATTTTTCAACAGGACAATGACCCCAAACACAATTCCAGGCTGTGTAAGGGCTATTTGACCAATAAGGAGAGTGATGGGGTGCTGCGTCAGATGACCTGGCCTCCACAGTCACCGGACCTGAACCCAATCGAGATGGTTTGGGGTGAGCTGGAACGCAGAGTGAAGGCAAAAGGGCCAACAAGTGCTAAGCATCTCTGGGAACTCCTTCAAGACTGTTGGAAGACCATTTCAGGTGACCACCTCTTAAAGCTCATCAAGAGAATGCCAAGAGTGTGCATAGCAGTAATCAAAGCAAAAGGTGCCTACTTTGAACAACCTAGAATGACATATTATCAGCTGTTTCACACTTTTTAATGTATATAATTCCACATGTGTTAATTCATAGTTTTGATGCCTTCAGAGTGAATCTACAATTTTCATAGTCATGAAAATAAAGAAAACTCTCTTTGAATGAGAATGTGTGTCCAAACATTTGTTCTGTACTGTGTGTATATATAAATATATTTACATACAGTCTGAAAATCTTAGATATGTCCTAAATGTCTATTTAACATGTGACAAGAAACATTTGCGATTTAGAGATGTATTGCAGATGAGCAAATGCACTAGGAAATGGACGCATCAAAATATTTCTGTATGATGTGTGCTATATCTCTATTAATTATTGAATAAAGTATTAAATATTTCCCATGAGAAGGATGTACCATCTTTGTAAATGCATAGATTATGACATTCAAACTGTTGAAATTTCTGCATTCAATATCCCACATCATATGGTGAGTTATTGCCCTGCATCACTTGATGTAATTGTTTAGACTTTAGATATGCAGTTTGTTAATAAAGATAATGCCTATTCTAAAATTTATTTTGACGTTTTCAGAGATGTAATCTCCAGTGCCCCAGCGCACCAGCAGCCATTCAGTGGTCTTGAGCATGCTGTGAACAACCTTAACTCATTCAGATCTTCTGAAATTTACTCCTGGCTTTGGTGTCTCTATAGTGGTTAAACATGAGCTATAATTTGTTTTTGGTAAATCTAATGGTCACATTTTGGTTTCATTTATCTATTATTTGTTCCAAAACCAACTTAATTATAACTTAATATTTTAATATAACTTTAATGCTGTATCAGAGTGCCGCCTTAGCAGCTTTCATTATGGGTGTTGTTGTTTATTAATTATTATTCAATAAATAATATTTTATTTAAATAATAGTAGTATTTAATAATAGCATTTTCTTTTGAGATGCAGTCTGTGTTTAGATGCATTGTTATACCATTAGATGGAAACAAGAGACTGTTTTGATGAGTGAATCAGCAGTAAAGACTCTTATATTGAAAGAGACAGATACAGGGTAATAAACAAGGAAGTTATTTTCCCTTTCAACAACCAGTGCTGGCCTGTCCAACCGGTGGTCACCCAGGGCCCCACCTTAAAGAGCCACACAGATGGGAAATAAAAAATTACCTGTATTACAGTGTATGATGTAGCTGTCCATCAGTGTAAACAATGTGCAAAGTAATTAAACCAAAAAGTACACGATTTATAAAGTTATTGGCTTCTATAGTAAGGAGTCGACTCTGAATCGCTGAAACGAGTTGTTATAGATTTCAAATCTTTTGCCCATCTCTATGTACGTCACTAGGAACACTTTGCATAATAATCTCCGCCTACCGTCTTGGGAGAAACGGAACTCTGACCTGCCCCACCCCCCCACACAGACGCTCTGGTTGGTGTGATAGCATCACGTCGAGGACAAGGTGTGTTTTAAATTGTAAAGGCAAGTTTGTTTTATTTTCACTGCCAAAGAATGAAAATCAGAAGAACCTATGGGTAAAATTCATTTTTACCACAATACCAGAGCAGTACAACAAATCCCTTTTGTTGTGTTCACAACATTTCACTGATGACTGCTTTTCTAATCTCGGTGAGTATTTCAAAGTATTTTCAAAGCATTTGGCCATAAAAGAGGGTTCATTACCAACTTTATTTAGAACAATGAGCATCTCCGAATCACAACGCGAAGTATGATTATGAAGTTATGTGTCTGTTTTCTCCCGAGCGTCTTATCAGTATGTGTGCTGTCTGCAGCCTGTCTGCGCTGATCTTCATTTACAAACACGTCATTAAAATGAAGTGTAACTCTGTAAATACTCAACGAAGAGACATGAGAGAGATATCTATAGAAAGCTTGACATGTCTACTTTAAAACGAAACAAGTGCTGCCGAAAACAGATATTCTGTGATAAAGTAATCCATATGAAAACAACGCGATGTCTGTTTTTCATGTCTCCCTTCGTTATATCTAATTTGACCACGCCCCCGTGCTGAACGCGCTATTCAGATTCAAACTGAAGCGCGCAGCTTGAATACACCCACACAGGAGAAAAAGCAGCGGGACTGTTCAAATTTTTTATTTTACTGTTTGCTTCGCGGTGAGAGGAATAAGACATAATTCACCCCAAACAGATGCTAACACATTGTTTACAGTGGAGGTGTGTGCGGAACAACCAATCAAAACTGTTAGTTGACCAATCAGAACACAGTATGCTACCGAAAGGTGGGGTTTAAGGAAACTGAATCTTTTGAACAGCTTCGCGCGAACCGTGTGGGCATCTCTGAGAATTGAGGTAATTTTAAAATGATATTTTAACAAAATGACAATGTTTTTTTAACCTTGGATGGATTTAAACCTAATGTACAGGACTTATAAACAGTGATAGGAAGCTTAGAATTTTCATCTTACTGGCTCTTTAAGGGAATGTTGTCAACTGAATTTCCAGTGGCGTGACATCAAAGTACAACAAGAGGTATAGAGAGCAGGGAGCTCTGCATGCTTACAAATTGCTTTTGCAATACTTTGATGTCACACACTGTTTGGTCTATGCAGCTCCACTTTAAACCGAATACACCTTTGTATCTACAGATGATGCATCAAGGCTGTACACAGTATGTCAAACTAAATCCAGAAGAGCAGTAGCAATGTCTCCAAGATGCTTCAAGAAACCTACCTGCAAAGCTACAGTACTGTTAAAAATTTTCGGCACTTTTGTAAAAATGCTGTAAAATGAGGATGTTGTCAAAAATTGTTATAAATCGATTTTCTTTATGAATTAACTTATATCAACTAAATTTAATCAGCGTAGACAGCATCGTTGATTATAATTGATACTATTGTATCTTGTCGTGCCGTGAGAGTAGACAGTGTGAGTCACATTACAGACCTGAATCAATGTCTAATGGAATAAGGTTTTTTGTTTATTTGTTTGTTTGACCATCAATGACGACTTATTTTTGCATATTTGTTTGTTTACTTGGTTTGATTTATTTAGATTTTATGTATAATTCTGTTATTATGTTTTATTATTTACTTACTATTTACACTTAACCCTCTCAATGGTGAGTTTAAAATATTCTAGCTAACTTTTTTTTTTTAAGGCTTGTCACGACACACCGCAGCAACGAAACACTGTATGACAGATGTATCACTTTCATTTTTTTTTTCAGAAACTTGATTTCCATGTCACAAACTATCTGATAGTTACTTACACTATGTTTATCTAATATGAATAACATCACCACATTATATTTGAATGGATTATTACTGCTGCTTTACCAACTGACTTGTGTTACGACCCTGTGTTTCCTTTTCTTGCCTGCTGGTGGCGGGTTGACTTGGGAGTGTGTGGAGGATTGCACACCCCTGTTGAATAATCTCCTCTAATTGTGGAGTGGATAAAGTTGAGACTGATCCTCTCCATTTCACTTCCTCCAGGGGATAGGCAGTCCTCAGGAGAAGTCATTGGCTCGAACTTTTGTTTTGTTGTAGCCTATCAACCTGTCCTCACCATTTGGATTGTTATTTAAACCCTAGATATTGTTATAATATTTTGATATTGTATTATTTTGATACTTGAATAAAGAATATTGCAAGTCAATCGATCTGAAAAAGTGCTCCTATTTTATGTTATGGTCGAGAACGAGCTGGCCGTGACACCTGTTTTAACGTTATCTTATAATAAATTATCAGTGCAGCCCAAACCTTGCCAATTTGCAAGTTCAGCAAGAATTACCTTTGACTGTTTCGACTACCACTATTCAGCACTGCAATTTTCAAACAAATGTGACATGGTCAAGTATCACTTTTGAGTTTATCATTATTATACTATTTTATTTTTTTATTTACATATTTCAATCAGAGGATAAAGCAAGAGAAGACACTGGACTGTAATGTTTACCAAATGGAGTTGGTTAGAAACATGATACAGGTCACAGACAGTAATTTTGGAGGGCAAGTGTAAGAGGGGCTATGCAAACACCCATCTAGTTCCAGAGACATTTGGACCGAAGAGAACTAATGCTTCTAATAAAAATTAGTATATCTGCCCACAAATCAGCCTCAGGTCTTTAGCCAACTCCCTTGCATTAGTTAGGCAACAAACCTGCCATAAACTATTTTACACCAATGCACTCATATCCCAATTAGCTTAATGTTGCTTCTATCAATGAACTCTTCAGATTTGCCATACTGAAATGAAATTTCATTAGAACCATCATCACCCACATCATTACACATCCCTGATTCCTTTACATCAGGGGTATCCAACCTTTGCAGGACAGTCGATCGCCAGGAGCAGGATTGGGCACCCCTGCTTTACATAAGGTGGCTGAACACAATATGTGAGGTTAAAGACAATTACTTAATAATTATTAAGTCACAGGTCTCATCTATCCATGGGGCAGTCAGCAAATGCTGCAAATGTATCTACTGTGATTTGTGATGGCTTTATTTATCTCATTGTTGCTGATGTCACTTACTGCGACCCAATAATAATGCTGGAGGCTTGAGCTTAAAAGTAAGTAAAAGATGGACACATATTCACCATGCCAATGTTGTAAGCATAAAAATGCAGTAAATTATGCAGTTATTATGTTAACATCCCCCAGTCTTGTGCTAAATGCTGAAGATTAAGCCAATAAATAAAGAATCATCACTTATTATAGTCATGGGATCATTAAGCTCTAAGAAATATACTACAGTGGGTACAGAGTAAAACAAGTAAATACAATGATCATGAACCATGCATGGCACACTACCTTTTTTTTGTATTGTTTTTGTATTATTATTAATATACTTTGTTATATTTGCTTCTTTCTTCTTCTTCTTCTTCTTCTTCTTCTTCTTCTTCTTCTTCTTCTTCTTCTTATGATTAAAATATTGATCAAAATATTTCAGTATAACATTTATAACATTTGCTTCTTCCTACCTAATATGCAACTAACTTTTCTAAAACATCTTATTCACAAAGGACAACTGGTCTGGGAACTACATTGATCCAGTAACTCCCAGTGGACACAACAGAAATGCACTATTGATCAAGGGGTAGATATCATATCCCAAAACCAAAAGTCCCTTCCATCCCCTGTGTTCAGTACTTCAAGGGAGCTTAAGCAGGGGTTTCCCTGTGATCTTAGAAAGGCTTGGACCTATGAATTGCTCAGTATTCTACTTTCTGCCCTTTTTTTTAAGCAATGAATAATTGAGTATGGAAGTGGCAAAAAAAAGGTGTGTGTGTGTTTGGGGGGAGGGGGGTTGGGGGGGGGGGGGGTCAAAAGGCTCAGTCAAAGCCCAGTGCCTGGAGCCATGACATCAGAGGAAGGGCTCACAAGAGTCTTGTGTTTCTGTCATTGGTTAAATAGTAGCTAATGTAAGTAAGGCCTTCTATTCTTAGAAGGGCTAATGTGGACATGCAATGTTATATGATTTTTATAGCAAACCATAGTGTTAAATCGTGCGTAAGTGTGTAAAGTCACAAGGTATTACTGAAGACTGCGGCTCATCCACCCAGTGATACATTATCTAGTATTTATCTATTATATAGTATTTATCTACACTTATGAATTAAATGAGGAAGAATAACACATTCAGACCTCCTGGCCAAATTATAATCATAAATGACTGTTCATGATCTCTGTGAATATTGGTACACACTGACAAAGCTGAAAAAAACTTCAGCATCCAAATGAAGTGTTGCCTATTATACATGCACACACATGGCCCACTGTGAACATTCATATTTTCTATAATTTGGAACAGGCCTACTCTAATTGCATTGCCTTGTATTGTCTCTGTGCGGAACACAGGGCAAAAATATATATCACATGTATACACAATAATTGTGAGGATTTAGAATTTTCAGACATTTATGCAAAATGTTATTAAATTAACACACACACACACACACACACACACACACACACATACACACATATACACACATATATATATATATATATATATATATATATATATATATATATATATATATATATATATATATATATATATATATGTATGTATATGTGTGTTTATATTGTATATTATATATATATATATATATATATATATATATATATATATATATATATATATATATATATATATATATATATATATATAATGAACTGGGAGTGAATTTTTAGACAATAATTATTCACGTTTATATATATATATATATATATATATATATATATATATATATATATATATAAATTATGATAGTTAGTGACTTGTTCAGTTGGCTGAAGTTGGTACAGGGAACAAAACTGATCTGCAATAATCTAAAAGTAGGTGCTGTTTCCTGACTTACTTGTTATCTCTCAATACATGATTGTATTGAGAACAAGTCACAACTGAACAAGTCACTAACTATCATAATGAACTGGGAGTGAATTTTTAGACAATAATTATTCACGTTTATATATATATATATAAACGTGAATAATTATTGTCTAAAAATTCACTCCCAGTTCATTATGATAGTTAGTGACTTGTTCAGTTGGCTGAAGTTGGTACAGGGAACAAAACTGATCTGCAATAATCTAAAAGTAGGTGCTGTTTCCTGACTTACTTGTTATCTCTCAATACATGATTAGTGCAGCCAGGATAAAGTTATTTTCAAACATTTTAATTTTCATTTGCAAATATTCCTTATGTATGATGCCTGGGAGAGGAGAGGACATGGTCAGTTCACTTAGTTTTGTCGTGGCCACAACATAATAACTCATGGGAATGTGATAATATGTTATGGTCATGAGATATTAATTTGTGGGAACGTCATATAATGTCGCGGCCACAAGATTATTTTGTCGAGGTGACGACATCATTATGTCATGGCCTTGAGATGCTATGTTGATGGAATGATGTCCATTTCCCGTGGCCATAACTTCTTATGTTGAGGGAACGAGATTGTTTTTCTAGTGGCCATGAGTTTAATGCATAAACAAACCTGTGTGACCATAGCAACCCGGGATTATCAGAGATGGATTCATTAAAAAAAAAAAATTTAAATTAAGAAAATGTCATATTATTTATTATAGAAAATATTTTATTATTAAATTATTATAATAACCATATGCCTTGGCTATGGGATTTTATTATGTGCCCGTGTGGCGCTAGAGCGGTGCTCAGAAACTTGCTTAGCCCTGGCACAAAACGTAGTTACATATGTCAATGAAAACACAACAGGCTCATTTAAGATTTATCTGACAATTATGCCAATAAAGTTTTGACGTCATGTGATGATAAATGAGCATGTTGTGTTTTAATTTACAAATTAAACTATGTGAATGATTAATTCCACAACGAAACACTATTGTAATAATAATTATGGTCTATTAATTAGCCAAAATCAAATGAAATATATACAAAATTTTAAATGCATTCCAGCAAAAATTGCAGTCAGCATAATGAAAGCTTGATTTGCATGTCGAGAATTTACAGTTGGCCATTATTTACAAAAGTATTCGTTTGTAAATAAAAAAAAAAACTATATAAACGAATATAAAATATAACCAATAAAAATAGTCTAATAATAATAACAATTATAATATACAAATATTACGGGGAAAAGACAATCAGTTAATCGACAAAACTTTAGGGGTGGATACAATTTTTTTCTTATATTATGCACTTATCACATGTAATAAAGTCCAATAGCCAAAGCATATGGTTAATATAATAATAGAATAATTTAATAATAAAATATTTTCTATAATAAATTATATAATATTTTCTAAATTCAAAATTAAATATTAATGAACCCATCTCTGATAATTCCAGGTTGCTATGGTCATGCAGGTTTGTTTAAGCATTAAACTCGTGGCCACTAGAAAAACATAAGAAGTCATGGCCATGAGAAATGGATGTAGTCAAGAGCGGACTGGGACCAAAAAGTGGCCCTGGACTTTCTGGCCCACAGCAGCCCACCACATCATAACGCATTTGCCACTGTTTTGATCATTTAGCGACTCCTAGTGAGTGATACATGCTCATCATCACGACACAAACATTCTCCTAGGCTAGAACTCACACTTTGCATTCAGTTAACAGATCGCACTCGTTCAAAGCACACACTGAGAGCATCATTTCAGACAATGCGTGTACACAGAATTAATTAATATTTTGCGTAACTTCTGAATGAACACATGCACACAAAATTATCTCAAAATAATTGTCACTGCAAGTATTCTCGTAAACATAGTCGGCTATGTTTTAAGTGAACATAGACGACATGAAAGGGGGCGTGTTTCAAGATACTCAATGGAATAGACCAAACTAAACATGGAGGGAGGGCAAAACTCTTACATGCAAACAAAACACACGCCTTTGGATCGACAAAAAGAGATGTAATACTATGATTTCCGTCATTAAAAATATATATACACACCGTAATTCCTCAAATAAGAAAACGGTAGTCAAATAAATGCCAGGCCTCTTATAGTGGCCGGGGCGTGGTCAAAACGGACAAATAACGGCCGCGGGAAAATGTGCAACAGAGACAGATAACAAATGTACACGCCCACTGCCGCAGCGTTTCTCATTCTCGAGTCAAGAACCGGTTGCATCGGTTTTCGGATCACCAGTACACTAAACTAATAAACGTTTCTGTCGGACGCGTCTGATTCGAGAACCGAGGAGCTGATGATACTGCGCATGCGTGATTCAGCGTGAAACAGACTGACACTCTGTTCACTGGAATGCTATCACTTTAATTTATAATGGGATATTTAAAACAATTATTTATCAAACAGATGGAATTAGAAATAAAGGCCTGCCTCTAATAAAAGTCTGCTTCAAATGAAAAGTCCCGGTAATACAGATGGCCAGTCCACCCCTGGATGTCATTCCCTCAACATAGCATCTCGAGGCCACAACATAATGATGTTGTTACCTCGACAAAATGATCTCGTGGCCACGATATAATATGACGTTCCCACAAATTAATATCTCGTGGCTACGACAAATTATCACGTTACCACGAGTTATTATGTTGTGGCCACGACAAAAGTGAGTGAACCAACCATGTCCTCTCCCAGGCACCGTACTTATGAGTTTATCTCATTGTTTCACTTTTTCAGAGTATAAAGCAAGATAAGGGTATTGACAAAATGCTAAATGTCAAAAAAAAAAAAAAAAAAACAATAACTTGAAAGTATGAAAAAAACTGAGGATACTTATTTGTATGAGATTCCCTGCATAGCATCTCTTTCTACTAATCTTATATCTATCTATATATGTGTGTGTGTGTGTTTGGAATGTGAGCTTAAACCCTTGTGAGCTTAAATCATTATCTATACTCTTAGAAAGAGTACAAATTGTAAATTGTGTTTTTGTCATTGGGATCTGTGTTAAAATTTGAGTGATCATTATCTCTGTCATTTTGATTTTAATACAAGTCAGTGCTGATGTTGGGAAACACTCAGGCACAGAGGGACTGAGGGAAAATAATCGGTTCCAATTAATTGAAAAGGATTTCTGTGATCTCCCTCTGTGAGGAAATGGAATGGATTTGCTGATCTGGGAAGCAGATGTTAGGTGGACATGGACATTCCTTACGGGGAACAGTGGGAGTGCATGAGAAATGTTCTGTCTGAGGGTCTTTGGTGCAGCCGTGTCTTTTAAAAAAAATATTCTTTTATATCATATCTTCTTACTTTCACTCCAGCAATTGCTTGCTAATGCCTGAAAAGGTATAACATATGCTCACAATTTGCTTCTTGTATTGTATCAGTGTGATACTGGGATGTGTTTTACATTGCTGTTATCATTTAGGGAAATGCTTACACCTCATACTCTATTATAGAGCTGTTATTAAAAATTAGTCATAAAGCAACCTTCAAAAGATTAGTTCAGCTGGAAGGAGATCAGAAGAAAACATGAAGAGAAGATATGTATGTGTTGTTCTTTCTTCTTGCGTAAGAAGAATTACTGGTGGAAATATTTGGTGGCTTAAGAATCTATAGCACTCTTTCTCTTTCAAACACACTCACAAACCATTAGAGAGATTATATACAAACTGACACTGCCACAGCCCATGCAGGAGAAGAGAATAAGCTAATGGCCTCTTTGCCTAATGTGATAAGAGCCATTATTGACACGCTGCCAGAAAAATGCAAGACCATTAGCTCAGAGGTGGATTACCCATTCCCAACCCATTCTCACTCCAAAGGCGTCAAAAACCGAAGCATGGTCAAGCGCCCCTAGCGTCACTTTTATGACGCCAAATGTGCCTCTCGGCGTCGACTATCGAAGCACTACGACCTTCATTGCTTTCAGTGGGAAACTTTTGGCGTCAGAATTCGACACGAGGACATGAGATGTTTATCGCTATGAAATCACGTTCAAGAAGTCTCATTCAGCACACATCGCGCGATACTTGCTATCAGTTCCACAGTTTGGGTGAGTAGTCGTATATACGCTCTTTTAATGCCTTTTATCAAATGTATTCTGTCTTCTTTATTAATCAGATTAGTGCCATATGTTTAATCGCTGTATTATATCGGTCATCCGCGGCTGTCTTTGAGTTTCATTGCGTTTAAATAAATGAACACAGCTGCTAATTAGTGTGATTAAACTCTATCTGTCACGTGACGTGCCATAGACCTTCGATCCGTTTTATATTATTATTAATTTCAGGATCAATGATGTAAGTTGTATTTGTAATAAAATCATGGTAATCACGACACAATAGTAATAAATGAAATGTGAAGTTAAAACACAGTAAATGGGACATTAGTAACTGTAACTGTAGTTTTACTATGATATATTAATAATCAATACAACAATACAATAATCACCAAACCAGCTATGTTTGTATCACTGTAATGTTAGTGTTTTTATGTGCTTTTATATGACAGATATCACAGTAATCATGTGTTCTGTACCATGCTTTTAATACCTTTTAATGTGAATCCAAAAAAAAAAAAATCAAATTAAAAATAAATAATAAAACATGTATTTTTCCATCTTGCAGTTCATTCATATCAGTTTATATATATATATATATATATATATATATATATATATATATATATATATATATATATATATATATATATATATATATATATATATATATATTTATTTATATATATATATATATATATATATATATATATATATATATATATATATAAATATTTTGCTCACAGATCATTATTTTAATGAATTATTTTCATTCTGTATATAATTCAATTTTATTTTCTCTCCCCTTTTTTATTATTTTTATTTTTAGCTGAAAAGACGTAAAGGCAGTCAGCCCAGTGGTGTTTCTGGAGAGGGATTCCTTCAGAAATGGAGAAGACAGAAAGCTGCGGAGGCAGATATTTGCAGCAGTAAGTCTGTGATAGTTTGTCTCTTTTATCAAAAATTCCTGCTGTTATAATTTGTACAGCATTTGTTGTTTCTTAAACTGTTGCACTGTCCAAATACCCACACTTGCCATCTTTTCACTTGACCACTTGATTACTTATTTGAAGTCTTTCCTGTATTTGGCCTAGTGTTCGAGTGAGCATGATGACCACGAGTGTGTGTCGAACTTTTCATGACCTGATGACTGTGTTTCCCAATCCTGATCCTGGAGAACCCCAGCACTGCACGGTTTTGGTGTCTCTCTTATCTGCCTTGGAGTCTTCACTGATGAGCTGATGAGTTGAATCAGGTGTGTTTGATCAGGGAGACATCTCAAATGTGCAGTGTTGGGGTTCTCCAGGACCAGGATTGGGAGCCACTGCCTTATGGGACACTTATGTGTTTAAAGAGATTTTTAATATCTAATTATCAATATTTCACATACTGTACTAAACACATCACAGTCTAATTTCTACTGAAAAATAGTACCAGACTTTTATTTTGACGGGTTGCAGCAGATACCTTTATAGTACTGTGTATGTGATTTGATGCAACTGTAGTTTGACTCAAATCAAATGGTAAAATGCTCATGAAGTGACTCCCAGTGCCATTTTGGGGATGTTGTTCATGTGATAAAGTCCTCATTTGGTGAGAGGCAGACACTGAAATCACCGCAAGTGTCAGGTGCACTTCAGTATATGTGTAGTAAATATAACTGTTCATCTGCACCATTCATTAAAAGAGATACGCAGAACATGCAGGATTCACATTTAAATCGACTTTTGCGGCATTACATTTGCGTACATATCGTATTTGAAAACGTACATATCGTGATTTGTGTAATGACCTACTTTTGATTGATTAATTCTAAATTTGACAAATTCCGTGAGATTTCCGTGTTAAATGGTGAATTCTGTTTTAATTACTGGATAAAGACTACACTACATATTTTTTTTTCACTTATCATGCATCCACTTGCCCTAATGTGTACATAATATATTTTACATACCACCACTGGTGAAAGGGCCATCGTCAAGTTGTTGCGAGACCAGTCAGATCACGCGAGATCTCGTGCCACTAGATCTTGTCGCACACCAACTGTTTAATGCTGATCATATACTGTTTGTGTATTTACCAAGTGGCAACCTCCCGCCCTCTCTTCTGAAGCCAACAAGGAAGTGACTAAAACTGCAATTCATCGACTGGCCGCTTGAGACTGGCTGCAAAAGGGATTCAATCCCATAGAATCTCCATGTTAAAATGCCCAACTTTACAGCAGAAAAAAAAAATCATGTTTAAAGCCTGGTTCAAAAAATGAGTTTAGTCTATATAGCTAATTTTGCCCTTCATGACATGATTTTTTTTTATATAACTCATCTGTTTAAATTATATTAAGCCTTAAAGTTCTGCATAATTAAGGGCGTGGTCACTTGAGTGACGGGTGAATTGCCACTGCTGTCACCGCTGTCGAGCAAGGTGGGCGTGGCTTCAGCAACCAGCTCCCGCCTTTTTGCCCATTTTTAATTGTCCGAGAGAGTCACGCATTGACGCACTGCCAAGATGGCAATGGCCCGCTCTGCACACTTTGAGCTTCAAATACACTCTTCATGAGTCTACGGGTGACGTTAGGGACACTACATCCATGTTTTTTATACAGTCTATGGTATTTACACAAAAACTGCATAAGGTAAATAGCCTAGAAATTAGAAAAACAGGAGCTCATTAGTGAGTCAAGCTGCAATATCATGACAAAGTCAATGTTTATAATTGCTCTTGATATTGTAATAATGATTATTAATTTTGATTAATATAAAGTTTTTTGGGGGAGGGGCATCTCATATTCTGGTCTGTGATAAACATTACTATATTGTGACATTTGGCTGTACAACGTAAACTGCACACACTCACACACCAAACATTTGTATACGTATTAACATGTATGGAACATGTATATTAACAAAATTTATGTTTTCTGCATAGGTGTGTAATTTGCATTGTAGAGCAAAATTTCAAGCATTGTCAAGTTGTTTACATTGTTTTACTCATTAATTGAATGAAATCTTGAGGGAACCGGTGGAGAATTGGTCTTTATCAGTCAGATTTTGTCATCACAACTAAACCACTGGGGAAGTCGTGGCCTAATGGTTAGAGTGTCGGACTCCCAATCGAAGGGTTGTGAGTTCGAGTCTCGGGCCGGACGGAATTGTGGGTGGGGGGAGTGCATGAACAGCTCTCTCTCCACCTTCAATACCACGACTTAGGTGCCCTTGAGCAAGGCATCGAACCCCCAACTGCTCCCCGGTCGCCGCAGCATAAATGGCTGCCCACTGCTCCGGGTGTGTGCTCACAGTGTGTGTGTGTGTGTTCACTGCTCTGTGTGTGTGCATTTCGGATGGGTTAAATGCAGAGCACAAATTCTGAGTATGGGTCACCATACTTGGCTGAATGTCACTTTCACTTCACTTCACTTCACTTCACTGTATTCCAAGGGAAATTAGAACTGAAAACTGAAATAAAATCTAGAGATTGATTCAGATTATGTATATCAGTAGTCTAAGTATATATGAAGTTGGCTCACATTTAATTAAAATGCAACAAATTAGAATATGATGATATGCCAATCAGCTAATCAACTCAAAACATCTGAAAAGGTTACCTGAACCTCCAAAATGGTCTCTGACAATCATTGATACCCTTCACAAGGAGTGTAAGTCACAACATTTCATTGCCAATAAGCTGGCTGTTCAAAGAGTGCTGTACCCAAGTGTGTTAACAGAAAGTTGAGTGGAACAAAAAAAGTGTGGAAGAAAAAGATGCAAAAAGACCAACCAAGAGAACAGCAGCCTTATGAGGATTGTCAAGCAAACTGGAGGAATGGACTGAGGCTGGGGTCAAGGCATCAAGAGCCACCACACAAAGACATATCAAGGAATTTGGCTACAGTTGTCATATTCCTCTTGGTAAAGAGCCACACAGATGGGAAATCAAAAATTACCTGTATTACAGTGTATGATATAGCTGTCCATCAGTGTAAACAATGTGCAAATAATTAAACCAAAAAGTACACAATTTATAAAGTTATTGGCTTCTAAAGTAAGGAGTCGACTCTGAATCGCTGAAACGAGTCGTTATAGATTTCAAATCTTTTGCCCATCTCTATGTACGTCACTAGGAACACTTTGCATAATAATCTCCGCCTACCGTCTTGGGAGAAACGGAACTCTCCCCCCCCCCCCACAAAGACGCTCTGGTTGGTGTGATAGCATCATGTCGAGGAGACAGTGTGTTTTTAATTGTAAAGGCAAGTTTGTTTTATTTTCACTGCCAAAGAATGAAAATCAGAAGAACCAACGGCTAAAATTCATTTTTACCACAATACCAGAGCAGTACAACAAATCCCTTTTTCACTGATGACTGATTTCCTAATCTCGGTGAGTACAGCGGGATTTTCAAAGCGTTTGGCCATAAAAGATGGTTCATTACCAACTTTATTTAGAACAACGAGCATCTCCGAATCACAACGTGAAGTATGTTTATGAAGTTATGTGTCTGTTTTCTCCCGAGCGTCTTATCAGTATGTGTGCTGTCTGCAGCCTGTCTGCGCTGATCGTCATGTACAAACACGTCATTAAAATGAAGTGTAACTCCGTGAATACTCAACGAAGAGACATGAGAGAGATATCTATAGAAAGCTTGACATGTCTACTTTAAAACTAAACAAGTGCTGCCGAAAACAGATATTCTGTGATAAAGTAATCCATATGAAAACAACACAATGTCTGTTTTTCACGTCTCCCTTCGTTATATCTAATGTGACCGTGCTGAACGCGCTATTCAGATTCAAACTGAAGCGCGCGGCTTGAATACACCCACACAGAAGAAAAAGCAGCAAGACTGTTAAATTTTTTTATTTTACTGTTTGCTTCGCGGTGAGAGGAATAAGACCTAATTCACCCCAAACAGATGCTAACGCATAGTTTACCATGGAGGTGTGTGCGGAACAACCAATCCAAACTGCTTATGTTAGTTGACCAATCAGAACACAGTATGCTACCGAAAGGTGGGGTTTAAGGAAACTGAATCTTTTGAACAGCTTCGTGCGAACCGTTTGGGGATCTCTGAGAATTGAGGTAATTTTAAAATGATATTTTGACAAAATGACAATGTTTTTTAACCTTGGAGGGATTTAAACCTATTGTACAGGACTTATAAACAGTGATAGGAAGCTTAGAATTTTGATCTTACTGGATCTTTAAGCCACTCCTGTTCCACAAACAATGTCAGTGGCGTCTTACCTGGGCTAGGGAGAAGAAGAACTTGACTGTTGCTCAGTGGTCCAAAGTCCTTTTTTCAGATGACACCAAGTTTTATTTCATTTGGAAACCAAGGTCCTAGAGCAGTGGTGTCAAACTCAATTCTTAGAGGGCCGGAGACCTGCAGAGTTTAGATTCAACCCTAATTAAATAAACCTGATACAATTAATCAAGTCCTTCAGACTAATTTGAAAACTACATGGTATGAGTACTGGAGATGGGTTGGAATGAAACTCTGCAGGGCTCCGGCCCTCCAGGAATTGAGTTTGACACCCCTGTCCTAGAGTCTGAAGGAAGAGTGGAGAAGCTCATAGCTCAAATTGTTTGAATTCTAGTGTTTCCACAGTCTGTGATGGTTTACGGTGCAATGTCATCTGCTGATGTTGGTCCATTGTGTTTTTTGAAAAAGTCGCTGCACCCGTTTTCCAAGAAATCTTGGAGCACTTTATGCTTCCTTTTGATGACCAGCTTTTTGAAGATGCTGATTTCATTTTCTGGCAGGATTTGGCACCTACCCACACTGCCAAAAGCACCAAAATTGTTTAAGTGCCACAAACTGATCACCTCTATGTCACAATGAATCGAAGCATTAATTAACCCTTATGCATTGTTGGGGACGTTTTTGTCCACTAGGGGGTAAAGTTGAGTCTTATTTTGGCCACAACTTTCTCTGTGTTTGAGCTAATGGAATGATTTTTGCTGACAAATCTTATTTTGATCCATATTGTGGGAAAATGCTTTGAAATTTTTCAAAAAATGTTCAAAAACTCAACGTCCCCAACAACGCAACACATGAACTGATGGCACAATCAGAACTCGTTACGTATTTCTGAAGGAGGGACTTTATAGAACAAGGAAGTCATCAGCCCGTTTTTGTGACAGTGACAACAGCGGTATACAGATGGGTGAATTGTGTGAAAAATACTGTGTTTTTTACACGTGAAACATGAACACATGTTACATTGCACACTGTAAACACAATCAAAGCTTTGAAAAAGCACGAAAAACGGGACCTTTAAGATTATAACTTTTTCGCTAGTATTCTATCACATTGTGAGTTTATATTAGCACCTTTTGTTGTTTTCTCGTGGTAACTGATAGAGCGTTTGGACATGGAAGCGCTGCTACGTGACGTCGGACTTAACAAGCGAATAGACTAAACAAAAGCAAAGAACGTGGATTTAAACACTTGCATGCCGTCGTGCTGGTCATTTAATGGGGAGAAGAGCAGCAAGCAATACGAGAAAGGGCTTGACTTATACCAAAGTTTTAGAAATGATTATGTAGCTTGACCCCTCCAGCTTATTTGAAGTTGGTATTGGATTTTGATTCATAATATATTGTTCATAAATTTGATGCATAGTAGATTTTTTTTTTACAGGATTTTAAGGTTTTAAACTGGCTTTACCATCAAAAAAAGACGAGCATTTCACATATAGGCCATCTGTACTTTTCACCATCAAAAGGCAGCAGGTACATAAACACAATTCTTTTTTATTGTTTACTCCATGTAATTCTGAGAGCATGAGGTGCATATTTGGATTTTTTCAGATACTGTACATCAGGGCACAAAGGTCTCTCTCACACCCTCTCTTTCTCTCTCTCTCTCTCCCTCTCTCTCTCTGAGTCTGAGAGGGTTGGGTGTCCGAGGGTTCACACGTGGAGAGGGCGACTTTTTGTTTTTTTCTATTACTATTCTTTCGTTTTTCTACTAAAACTAAAATATTATTTTGTAAAGGAGATTATAGTTTATTTTTGATTTTGTTTTTGAGTGTATTTGTGTTTTGTTTGGGATCGGGATGGCGTCCCTCTCCATGAGGGTGACGCCACCTGTTTCCCTCAGTCATGGCGTCAGGTGTGTTCCTGCGTCAGGTGTGGCGGTGGAGGATGTGTTGGTGGCGGTAGGAGAGGAGATCGGATACGAGAACATTACATCTGCGTCTCGTATGAATAAAGCGGTGGTGGTGTTTGTGAAGGAGGAGGTGCACGTAGGCCGTTTGATTACAAACGGGATTGTGGTAAGTGGAGAATTTATTATTGTTTCACCGCTTGTTGCTCCAACCACAAAAGTAACCGTGTCAAACGTGCCTCCATTCATTCCCAACGAGGAGATTGAGCGTGGACTTTGGCGCTACGGGAAGTTCGCTAGTGCAATGAAAGTGCTTCCACTCGGCTGTAAGAATGAGTCGTTAAAACATGTAATGTCTTTCAGAAGACAAGTGTTCATGTTCCTGAACGAGCCGAGTATTGACGTGTCGTTTAGGGTGATACATCAGGGGAAGGCTTACATGATTTATGCCAGAACGCGTCAGAGAACGCCGGGCCGAGCGCCACGGGCGTCGGGGAGAACGCGTCAGAGAACGCGGGGTGGAGCGCCGCAGGCGGCGGGGAGAGCGTGACAGAGAGCGCTCTGCCTTCAGCTGTGGAGGAGTGGGAGGATCACAGTGGAAAACAGGCAGAAAGCGTAATTAATGACACCACAGGAAGCTGGTGCTGAACCAGAAGCAGGTGAAAACATTGTAACGAAAAACGATGTGAGTGAACATGGAGATACTGAAATGGAAAGTGTTGATCTATCAAAGAGTCAAGAAAACTGTGAGACAGAAATTAAAGATGATGATACTTTTTTTGAGGTTTCTGATGTGGGCTCGCAGATAGAAAGGGACGTGTACACTCTAAAATAAATAAATGACTTTCTAGACATGACTTTTGGCAAGGCCTATGATGTCACTGATTTTTTTCCCAGACCCTGAGAAGTTCATAGCGTCAGTACTGTTATTTCAGAGAACAGTTAGTTATGAGGCTTTAGACAAGAAAAAGAGGTTTAGACTGAATAACAAGTACAAAATTGAGAAAAGATAAAGTTGTTTCCCAAAGACACCAAAATGTTTAAACATCACGTGGTGAACTTTACTTTTTACTGTCTCTGTCCTCTTTATTTTTATATTCCTACATGGATGTTTTAAGGGTGGGATCTCTAAATATAAACGGTGGACGAGACCAGGGAAAACTAGGAATGGTTTCTGAGTTTATTAAAATTAAAAAAGGTTAACGTTTCTTTTTTACAAGAAACCCACACTAACAAGGACAATGAAATTGAGTGGGGAATGTGGTGGGAAGGCAATTTCTTTTTGAGCCATGGCACAAACAACAGTGCAGGAGTTGCCATTTTATTCTCTGCAAACATGAATATCAACATTTGAAATATAGACAAGATTGTTGAAGGCAGATTGTTACTAACAGAAATTGAATACGAAGAAACTGTGTTTGTGCTGGTAAATATATATGCTCCAATAACGGTCCAGAACGCAAGGATCTTTTTATGAAATTAAGAGATGCTGTCCAGAAGTATGATGAGAGTGTGTGTCTGGTAATTGGTGGTGACTGGAATTGCATAACTGATTTTATTGTAGACCGAAATGGTGAAGAGCCTCACAGTCAATCTGCTGCTACCCTGTTAAGTTTAATTCATGAATTTCAGCAAATAGATGTGTGGAGAACAAGAAACACGGGTGTGAGACAATACACATGGCTGAAAGTGTGTGAGGATAGAGTCTCTGGAGCAAGATTAGACTGGTTTTATTTGAACAAAATGTGGAGTAATAGAGTTATTGATGCTTCTATTTCTCCCAATGGTTTTTCAGATCACCACATGATTACTTTGGTTTTAAACATAAAGAAGACACAAAAGTCTAATTATTACTGGCTTTTAAATGTTATGTTTTTAAATGATGTTTATTTTGTGAAAGTTTTAAAGTGTTTTGGAGCAACAGGAAGTTGAAAAAGTCTTCATTTGAAAGTCTGTGTCAGTGGTGGAATGTGGGAAAGGTGAACATAAGACTTTTCTGCCAGAATTATGCTTCCCAAACATCAACCATAGTGAAAAACACAGTAAGGACTTTACAGAAGGACATTGAGTCGATGGAAAGAAATCTTGTATCCAGTAGTGAAGCTGTGCATTGTGTTTTAAAAAAGAAAAAAACAAGAACTGAACTCATTCATTTGTTCAGTATGAGCAAATGAATGAGCAAAGGGAGCGGTGATAAGAGCCAGATTCTGCTCTGTCAAGGACATGGACGCTCCAAGTGCTTTCTTTTTTAATCTAGAGAGAAAAAGTGTCCATCAGAAGCAAATGTGTCATCTCCGTCGACAAGATGGATCGGTGACTTCAAATCCAGATGAAATGAGGAAGCTAGCGAGAGACTTCTATAAGCAGCTGTTCAGCGCTGAGAGCTGTGATGCTGCAAGCATTGAGGATCTGCTGGAGGAACTGCATCAGCTCGAGCACCAGCAGAAAGAGGCACTGGACACTTTAATCTCTTTTAAAGAACTCACGGAAGCAGTGCATCAGCTGCACACTGGCCGTTCTCCAGGGACTGATGGCTTATCTGTGGATTTTTATTAGCAATTCTGCGATATAATAGGACCAGATTTTTATGAAGTGCTGTTGGACTGCATCAAGAACAAAACACTTCCCACAAGCTGTTGACGGGCCTGTCTCCTGTCTCTCCTTCCAAAGAAGGGGGACTTGGGGTTTTTAAAGAACTGGAGACCTGTATCCTTACTGTGTTCGGACTACAAAATATTCTCCAAATGCTTATCAAACAGACTGAAAAATGTTTTAGACCAGTTGATTCACAAGGACCAGTCATACTGCATTCCTGAAAGATCAATTACGGACAACCTGTTTTTATTAAGAGACATGACAGACATGAATCAGTTTTATCATGGAAATCTTGGGTTTTTATCATTAGATCAAGACAAAGCTTTTGATCGAGTTGATCATGAATATCTTTTTAATGTTTTAAAGTGTTTTGGATTTGGTGACAGTTTTATATCTTACATTAATTTGCTATTTATATTATATATTATATATTATTATATTTTAATGCGTCTGTGTTGGTGAAAGCAGGAGGTGGTTTGAGTGAGCTGATCCTGGTGTCCAGAGGCATCCGGCAGGGATGTCCACTGTCTGGACAACTATACAACCGTGTCATAGAACCTTTGTTGTGCAGGTTGAGGAAGAATCTTAATGGAATAGCAATTCCTAATTCACAGGACAATTTTAAATTATTTTTATCAGCATATGCAGATGACATTACAGTTTTTATTTCAAATCAGGATGACATCACAATTTTAAATCAAACTCTTGGTTTGTATGAAAGAGCTTCCTTTGCAAGAGTCAATTGACCCAAAAGTGAAGGTTTTATTGTTGGTGGGTGGGAAGGCACAGGTTTTCCTCAACTCCCGGGTGGGTTACGCTGGAGACAAGATGGTTTTAAAGCTTTAGGTGTTTTTTAGGTAATGAACAGTTTCAAAAGAAAAACTTGGGAGGGTCTGCTGGAAAAGGTGTCTGCCAAACTGACAAAGTGGAAGTGGCTGTTGCCACAACTGTCTTACAGGGGAAGAGTCCTGGTTATCAACAACCTCACTGCATCGATGCTGTGGCACAGGACTGCAGTCATGGAGCCACCTGAAGAACTCATTTTAAACATTCAAAGGACACTGGTCAACTTCTTCTGGAGTGGACAGCACTGGATCCGTGCAGCTGCCCTGTATATTCCAGTCCAGGAGGGCGGGCAAGGCTTGGTGGATTTGAGGAGTCGGAAACGAGCCTTCAGATTACAGTCTGTGCAGAGACTTCTTTATAAAGATGTGACATGGGCCAAAACAGCAAGTGCTTTGCTGAAGCAGGCAGGAGGACTTGGTCTAGACAAACACTTGTTTTTAATGAAATTAGAGGAAATAAGCCTGTCAGAGCTTCCACCGTTTTATAAGTTTATGCTGCAGACATGGAGAACTGTTTTTAAAGTGAAACGAGACATAGATGAGCAAGAACATTGGACTCCAGAGGAACCGTTATTTTTTAATCCGTTGATCCAGACCCAATTGCTCTCCTCTGTGACTGTGCGGAGATGCTTAATAAGGAATGGCGTCTACAAACTTGGACATCATCTTGATGAGAGGGGCTGGAAACCTACTGAAGAAATCCAAGAGTTGACGGGTTTAAGGTCCTTGCGTCTTGTTTTTAAACTGAAAGAAGAGATCTCCAATGCACTACCAAGTGGCTGCAGGTCTTGGATTGCACGGAGATAAACACTGGACATGAGAAATAACCAAGACTTCCCAGACATTAAGATCTCACCTATCATAAATGAGGAAGATGGTGAAATTGCAGACTCGATTTTATCCTTCATGACCCCCCAGCTTGATCTTTTTAAAGATGTGTCTAAGAAAGCTTTATATTGCACTTCAGTGAAAATGACACACCAAGAATCACTAAAAGGAATAAAAGCATCTAAATGGCCTGAACTGCTACAGCCAGACTTCCTGGTGCGGGACAGGTGGAGGACGGTGTACAAATCCCCTGTGGAGAAGAGAGCGGCATAACTCCAGTGGAGGATCATCCACGGGGCCATCGCTATGGACCGGCATGTGGCGCACCTCAATCCAGCAGTTGGGGTGTCGGGGGTTGGGGGGATTGTGGGATTGAGGAAAACCTGGAGCATTTGTTTTTAAAGTGTAACAGATTACAAGGTCTTTTTAATTTGCTTGAGACTTGTTTTAGAAGTTTCAATGAGGATTTTTCTGAAGTAGTTTTTATTGGGGGTCTGAAATAAAATTTTTTAATGAGAAGGAAAATGGTTTTACTAAATTATTTGATAGGAACTGCCAAACTGGCAATCTGGAAAACCAGAAAAAACAAAGGTTTGCAACTCTCTACAATAAATCCTGAGATGATGTTTAGGCATCTGGTGCAAGGAAGGCTGAAACTTGAATTTGCATATAACAAACTTACTAATAATTTGGTGTGTTTTTGCGATGTTTGGTGTTTTAATGAGGTGCTATGTACAGTTCAGGATGATCAGCTTGTTGTGAATTTTTTGAAAAAACTTTAAATTTTATTTTATTTTGTAAATTTAAAAAATTTTATATTTTAATTTTTTTCAGTAATGTGATGTAAGGTGTAATGGAAAAATAAAGTGCTTTAAACCTCAAAAACCTCTCTCTCTCTCTCTCTCTCGGTTTTTCGGTTTCCGTTTACGTGCGTGAGTGGTTGTGGATGGAGAGCTAGCGTTTTACAACTTTTTGATACACGACTGTGGTGAGCTTTTTCCTCTTTATCACTCGCATTAAAAAAGTAAGACATCATTTATCGCTTTTTCTTTCAAAGACGCTGAATAGGCGGGCTGTTGAAAAGTTGTATTGTTTGAAAGTTAGCGGGGAATGGCGTCCTCTGTGACGCCGCCGCTGTCCATTGGACACGGGGTTTGTTTCATTACGGATCCCGGAGTCACGATGGAAGAGGCTTTGCTTGCGGTAGGTGAACAGGTTGGCTATGATAATATATCTTATGCATCTCGGATGAATAAAGCTGCCGTTGTTTGGTTTATATTCTGATTGAAAGTGGAGTCTTTATTAATGATACATTTGTTTCAGGTTTCGCCGCTATCTGTGCCGTCAACGAGAGTAGTTATTTCAGGTGTTCCACCTTTTATCCCTAATGAATTGATTGAACAGGAATTGCGTAGGTTTGGAAAATTTGCAAGTGGATTTAAGACGGTGACTCTGGGATGTAGAGATGCCCGTTTAAAACATGTAATCTCACTTAGGAGGCAAGTGTTCATGTTTTTGGATTCTCCGACACAGTCTTTGGATGTTTCGTTCAAAATAAAGCATGGAGGAGGATATTACACAGTGTATGCTAATTCAGGGAGCATGAAGTGTTTTGAATGCGGGGACGTAGGGCACAAGCATCTTGCTTGCCCGAATAGAGAACAAGTGGAACGTGAAGAGAGACCTACTGAACAAATGAATGAAGTTGTTGATGGACAAAGAGTTATAGCTTCCAGCAGCAATCATGGTTCTCAAGGTGAACGGGTGGTAGAGACTAATAGAGAAAATGACAAAGCTGATGTGCTTGTAGAGCAGTCAGTTCCAGTTGATAAAGTTGGAGGGAGTTCAGAAAATGTTGAAAATGCAGGAGAAGGACTGAATGTAAGTGAAGCCATGGGGAAAAGTGTGTCAGTTCTGCAGGATGTTGTTGTTGAAAATAACCAGGATGTAGAAATTGTGTCAATTGATAAAAATCAAGTAGAAAGTGATGCTGATGAGATTGAACCGGATGAGTCAGACGGAGAAGGTTTTGATGTGTTAAACAGGTAGAGAGATCTGTATTCATTGGAGGAAATTAATAATTTTCTTGATGAAACTTTTGGACAGTCGGTTAAGGTTGATGACTATTTTGCAGACACAGAAAAATTCATCAGATCGGTTGCAATTTTGCAAAAGATGGTTAGTTTTGATTTGTTTGATGAAAGGAAGCGGTATCGATTGAGAAAACATGTTACTGTATTGAAAAAGGTCTCCAAGGCAAATAAAAACAGAAAAGGTAAAAAAGTTTAGCAAAAAATAAGTGATGTCTGTCTTGAGCATGTTGCACGTTCTGGTTTTCTTATTTCTTTATCTGTTCCTCTCTCTCTTTTTCTCAATGGGGAGTTTAAGAGTATGCTCTTTAAATATAAATGGTGGGAGGGACATACAGAAGAGAGAATTGGTATAGGACATGGGCCTTATGAATAAACTAGATGTTATTTTTCTCCAGGAAACGCACAGCACTATAAAAGATGAAGTTGATTGGGGTTTATTTTGGGGTGGTCAAATATTTTTAAGTCATGGGAGTAATGTAAGTGGAGGGGTGGCTGTGCTTTTCTCTAAAAATGTAAAAGTGAAGATTTTAAATTCTTGTATGTTAGTTAAAGGTCAAGGTTTAATGGTCAAAGCTGATATAGAGGGTTCAATCTATTGTTTTATTAATATTTATGCACCTAATATTGGGACTGAAAGAATATATATATATTTTTTTGTAATATTAAGAAAAGTCTTGAACAAAGTGATTGTGATTATTTTATTTTGGGTGGAGACTGGAATTGTACTGTGGATTTTAACATTGATAGGCTTAGCGAAGAGCCTCATTTGCAATCCAGTAAAAACTTAAAAAAAATATTACTTCAGTTCGATTTGGTAGATGCATGGAGAATTAAATTTCCAAATGTAAAACAATATACATGGGTGAAAGTTGTGGATGGAAAGGTGAGTGCAGCCAGATTGGATAGATTTTACATGTCACAAGGGCTTAGATCTAAATTAACTGATAGCTCTATTAGACCAGTTGGTTTCTCTGATCATCATCTTATTATCATAACACTTCTTTTAAAGCAAGAAGCAAACAGATCTCAGTGGAATTTTAATAACAAACTGCTTCAGGATGATGTTTTTTGTGAGAACTTTAAGATTTTTTGGGATAAGTGGAAAGTAAAAAAACATTCTTTTGAGTCTTTAAATCAGTGGTGGGAGATTGGAAAGACTCAAATTAGAATTTTTTGTCAACATTATACCTCTTTTTCTTCTGTGATGTTAAAACAGGCCATAGAGGAGGTGGAGCGGGCCATAAGACGAATTGAAAATAATTTTTTAAATGATGAGGAGACTGGAAAAAATGAATTGCAAACAAAAAGGTTGGAGTTGAAATCCTTGTTACAAGAAAAAGTGAAAGGAGCACTTGTGAGGTCACAATATATTCAGTTAAAAGATATGGATGCCTCAAGTACTTTCTTTTTCAACTTGGAGAAAACTTTTGTGAAAGATCAGCGTATGACGTGTTTAAGATGCTTAGATGGTCATGTAACAACAGATGGAGTGGAAATGAGGAGATGCGCTGTGGACTTCTATACCAAGCTGTATGACAAGGAACAATGTGATGAGCAATGTGTCCAGGAGCTTTTAGAAGGTCTTCCTCAACTGTGTGAATCAGATCAAGTCGAACTGGATAAAGAATTAAGTTTGGAAGAACTCACAACTGCGGTAAATCAGCTGGCATCTGGGCGTGCACCTGGATTAGATGGACTCACTATTGATTTTTATAAACACTTTTGGAATGGTTATTGGCTCTGATTTACATGAGGTTTTAATGAGTTTGTATGATGAAAATGTACTCCCAGCCTCATGTAGAAGGGCTGTTCTCACATTACTTCCTAAAAAAGGAGATTTAACTGAACTTAAGAATTGGAGACCTGTTGCTCTCTTGTGTACTGATTATAAAGTACTCTCTAGAGCCTTGTCTAATAGGTTAAAGCCTTACATTGGTTTACTTGTAAAAATGGATCAGACCTATTGCATTCCAGATCGGACTATAATGGACAATTTGTTTTTAATGAGAGATGTGATGGATGTGTGTAATGTATATAATGAAAGTGTTGGAATTTTATCCCTAGACCAAGAGAAAGCCTTCTATAGAATAGATCATAATTTTCTATTTTCAGTTTTCAAAGCTTTTGGTTTTGGAGAAAGAATTATAGCTTGGGTGTGTCTTCTTTATAATAATGCTTCCTGTATGGTCAAGGTGGGAGGGGGCCTTAGTCGACCAATACCAGTAAAAAGGGGAATAAGACAAGGCTGCCCTATTTTCGGGACAGCTGTATTCATTATCGATTTAACCCTTTTTATGTTTTTTTAAGAAAGCATTTGACTGGTATTAGTTTACCAGGATGTATAACTGATTCACCTTTAGTTGTATCTGCGTATGCAGATGATATTAATATTTTTTGTCAAAAACGAAAAAGATATACATTCAATGGTTGATGCTTTGAAGTGTTATGAGAAGGCTTCCTCATCAAAAGTTAACTGGGATAAAAGTGAAGCATTAAAAGTGGGACAGTGGAAAGAGGAAGAGATACCAGTTTTACCTGGTGGTTTGAAGTGGGGAAGTGATGGGATAAAAATTTTGGGTGTTTTCCTTGGCACACAACAATTTCAAGAAAATAATTGGGAGGGGGTAATGGAAAAGGTGTGTGCAAAAATTTCTAAATGGAGATGGTTGCTTCCCCAGATGTCGTACAGAGGACGTGTTTTAGTAATCAATAATTTGATTGCTTCCATGCTTTGGCATAAAGTTATGGTTTTAAATCCACCAAAGGCATTGATTACAAGTTTGCAGAAGGTAATTCTGGATTTTTTTTGGTCAGGGTATCATTGGATTAGGGCTGCTGCTCTATATCTCCCACTTTGTGAGGGAGGTCAGGGGCTTGTTGATTTATCTTCTCGAATAGTGGCTTTTAGACTTAAAACTGCACAAAGATTTTTATATGAAAATGGATTGAGATGGCATGAAACTGCAAAATTGCTTTTACAGAAGGTAGGGAGGTTGGGTTATAGTAAACATTTTTTTTCTGCTGAAACTTGAAGAGGTACAAATCACAGGTTTAACTTCTTTTTATGATTCAGTTTTGCAGGCGTGGCAAATTTTGAGAGTTTCCAGAGATTCAGGTGCTCTACCTGGTATGTGGATCTTTGAAGAGCCATTATTTTATAATGAATTCTTTTGTGTAAGTATTTTAAATTCTAGTAGCCTGCGTTCAGCACTTAGAGAGGCTGGTTGTACAAAGCTAGGTCATCTTTTAAAAGCCATGCAGTCATCTCTTGTTGAATTAGGACATTTGGCAAACATAAGATCCGAAAGATTGATGAAAAGGATTGTGGTAGATGTTTGTGAATCATTGCCACAGTCATTAAGAGAGTTTGCTGAAGATCATGATATGGTTAATCAGTGGGAAGATGGGTGTGAGTATATTTTCCCATGTCTTAATATTTTTCCAGCTGTGAGTGAACGGATTGACTTAGAAGATGGTTTTCTTTCTTTTACAAATTTACATACTAGTTCTTTTGAAGAGCTCTGTAAAAAGGAAACTTATATGATGTGTGTGAAAGTACTCCATAGCAGATCTTTTGAAGGAATGAAATCAACAAGGTGGTTTGACTTTTTTGGTCCTGATCATTCAGTGAAAGGGTGTTGGAGATCTTTGTACAAGATGCCAATTGATAAACGGACAGGAGATCTTCAATGGAGAATAGTACATGGGGCTATAGCCACTAATAAACATGTAGCCCATTTAGATCCTAATCAAGTTGATTGTCCGTTTTGTGTTCAAGATGAAACTTTGGTGCATTTGTTTTGTGGTTGTGGGAGATTGGGGGTGTTATTTAATTTGTTAAAACAGTGTTGTTTAAATTGGGGGTAATGTTTTTATTTTCCTTTATTTATTTTTGGACCAAAGTATTCTGTAAAGGAAAAACAAAAACAAGTTTTGATGAATTTTGTTTTTGGAGTGGCTAAACTTTCTATATGGCTTTCCAGGAAAAATTAAATTCAGAACAAAGGGTCAAAAGAGGTTCATGAGGTTTTTCGAGGAATGTTAGAAGCCTGCCTCAGAATTATGTATGTTTATTATAAATTAATCAATAATCTCCAGGCTTTCACTGAAAAATGGTCTGTTGGAAATGTTCTTTGTGGTGTTGATCATGATGGAGAGTTGGTCTTATTTTTTTAATAATTGAAAGATTGTTTAAAGATGACGTAATAATGGTGAGATTTGTAAATTGTTAAACATGGAATAAAAGTATCCTTAAACCTCAAACCTCTCTCTCTCTCTCTCACACACACACACACACACACACACACACTATAATTTGCTGTTATACTCCATTTAACTTCATATACAAGCCAGAAACTAAGCCTTTTTTTTTTTTTTTGCACAGGCCTATTGTTAAGTTTGACGTCACGTAGCAGCGCTTCCATGTCCAAACGCTCTATCAGTTACCACGGGAAAACAACAAAAGGTGCTAATATAAACTCACAATGTGATAGAATACTAGTGTTTTTCATGCTTTTTTAAAGCTTTGATTTTGTTTACAGTGTGCAATGTAACGTGTTAATGTTTCACGTGTAAAAAAAACAGTTTTTTTCAGACAATTCACCTATCTGTATACCGCTGTTTTCACTGTCACAAAAACGGGTTGATGACTTCCTTGTTCTATAAAGTCCCTTCTTCAGAAATACTTAATGAGTTCTGATTGTGCCAGCAGTTCATGTGTTGTGATTCGACAGCAGCTGAGTGCACGCTGCCCTCCTGGAAACGCAATTGGACTAGTTTTTAGAAGCAAGTGGGCAGGAGCATGTGCTGGAGATGTACTTATAATCTTATAATATTATAATATATAATTAGAATTTTTACTAATGAGATGTGCATGAAAATCGCTATTTTTCAAATACACTTTTGTACAAATACTCCATGTAGTTCTGAGAGCTGAGGTGTTCATTTTGATTTTCTGAAATACATCAAGTTAAGTGCGCAAAGGTCTCTCTCACACACTCTCTCTCTCTCTCTTTCTCACACACACACACACACACACATACACACACAATATAATATGCTGTTATACTCCATATAGCTTCACATACAAGTCAGAAACTAAGCTTTTTTTGCACAGGCCTATCTAAAGGGTTAATGGTCCCACCTAGTGATCAACTGTAAAAAATAACAAATGTTACCTCTTCCCAACAGGGAAAACCACCATCAATCAAGAATCTCTCACACACACAGACACTATAATTTGCTGTTATACTCCATATAACTCCATATACAAGTCAGAAACTAAGCCTATTTTACACAGGCCTATCTTAAGGGTTAATGGTCCCACCTAGTGATCAACTGTAAAAATAACAAATTTTACCTCTTCCCAAAAGGGAAAACCACAAACAATCAAGAATGCATGATTATATGGTGTCATGGTTTTGCAATCAAAAAATGTCGTTATAATGGAAGTCAATGGGGCAAAAACAGCCACCAACAACAAATTAGGGAGAAAATATTCAAATCTAATGCTGCACAAACAATAAAAATGCATCAAAGCCAATGTTGCTACTAATCTTTGACATGTCCAAGACTGTTATAAAAAAAAAAAAAAAAATCCAGCCAGAATTACTTTTATATTGAAAATAAGTCATTTTGTGTGTTTTCACTCAGGATAACATTATTAATACAACTTGTTGTGCTTTTTGGATAGGGGTGCACCATTCAGGGATGGACTGGGACCAAAAAGTTGCCCTGGACTTTCTGGCCTACAGCAGCCCACGCAAATGCCCCTGTTTTGATGTCATTTATTAATTTAATATTTAAGTAAACAGTTTGGGGATTTTAACTGATCCTCCGAGAAAAAAAAAAAAAAAAACAGCAGCTGTTCATTCTTCTAGAACTTACACTTTGCATTCAGTAAGCAGATCCATACGAATCATGCATGAAATAGAAGTTTATAAACTCAAACTATAGCTTTATGTGCTTTACAGATTAACTTGAAGCCTTTTTTCATTCGAGATGTTCAATAATCGATAATCTTTAGTTCGGTAATACAAGTTCAGGATCCGATTAGTGAACCGATGATTCTTTTGAGTCAATCTTTTAAAATAATAATTTATTTTGTTTAACCAAACCAGTGTGGAAAGCAGTGTTTCACAAACTGGATAGATCTGAGGTGCAGGGCTCGCTAAATCGTTAGCCCCACGCCCCACTTGATTCAGGTTGTTCACTAGCCTGAAGGGGTGAAACGGATCATAGCTGATCATTTGCACTTGTTTCTAAACATTGCTGATTCAAGCGTTTTAAACAATTCACGCGCGTTCGGAGCTTGCGCTCACTCATTTGAAGCACGTGCTGTGAGCAGCATTTCAGACAATGCGCGTACAGAGATTGAATTCATCTTTCGCATATCGTAACTTCTAAATGAACACATACACACAAAATTATATCAAAATAATTGTCTCTGCAAGTATTCTCGTAAACACAGTCGGTTATGTTTTAAGTGAACGTATACAGTGGCCTGCTGCTTAGAGAAATTCGCTGTAACGGATTAATCTTTCTCTGTCTCTCTGTTTTTTAGACGGCGTGAAAGGGGGTGTGTTTCAAGATACGCAATGGAGTAGACCAAACTAAACATGGAGGGATGGCAAAACACTCATCCAAACAAATGCTTCATTAACACCGGCTTTTTCTCTTATCGCATATGTTGCACTTTGCTGACTCGGCATCCACTTTTATAAAGTGTAGCCACACTTTAGACCTCTTTGGCATTGTAAAACGGAAACGTTTTGAGAAAAAACAACTGCAATTGTGTTCTGTGACTACGAGTATCTTCAGAAATCCTCCCCGTCACATCACGTGGTGGTGGACAGCCAATCACTGCGAATTTAGGTCCTTACATGCACGTATGCTACAAGCTCACACAGACACAGCCGCCTGGCAAAAAAATAAAAATAAATAAATAAATAAAAAATAACAGCCGCTTGGCTTTTGGAACGGAAATTTGGCACCGAAAGATAAATATTTTTCCGATACTCATAGTATTGAAGTTTTTCGTTCGATACCATAAAGGCATCGAAGTTCGGTACCCAGCCCTAGCCAGGGCAGACATTCAGTTATGGATTACTCTATCCAGTTCAGAACTCTGGCGGCCACCTGTGACTGGAACGAGGCGGTGCTGTGTGCAAGGTTTCGGGAGGGATTGGATGAAGACATCCAGGATGAGATCATTACTCACGAGTTGCCTCAGAGTTTTGACACCCTTGTGAAGCTGGCCCACCGTGTGGAAGGGTGCCTTCAACGTCCAAGTCAGCGGTGGACTGCTCAATCCTTTTGATTCGGGGCCTTTGCCTTTACTGCGGGAAGGCAGGACATCGGGATATCCATTGCCCTTTATTAAACAGGAGCCCATCAGTAGTCTGGGGAACCCTAGTGGGTGTCACTCCTTATCTCAACTCCCCCATATCACTTCCTGGATGCCTCTGTTGTGGCACGACAGGATATTCCTGCCATTCCACTTCCTTCTCCTATATCTGTCCACTCCCTTAATGGTCTCCTCATCTCTTCCATCACCCACTCCACTCTTTCCGTAAGTTTAGTTGTCTCTGGCAATCACTGTGAGGTAATTGAGCTGTACCTCCTAGATTCCTCAGGTTCTCCCATTGTCCTATGGCACCCATTGCTGGTGCAGCACAACCCTTATCTGGATTGGTCTGGCAATTCTGTGTTCTCTTGGAGCCAATCATATCTTGAGCCTTGTCTGGGTGCTGCCTTGTCTCCTCCATGTCTTCTGTTTTTCAGGTTGAGGAGGGTGATCTTGCCAGGTTCCCGGAGGGGTACCGTGATCTTTGTCAGGTCTTCACTAAGTCCCAGGCCATGTCCTTGCCTCCTCATCGGCCGTATGACTGTGCCATCAATCTCCTCCCAGGCACTTCTCCGCCCAAGGGTCGTTTGTATTCCCTATCCGGTCCTGAAAGAGAGGCCATGGACAAATATATTCAGGAATCCTTAAATGCCGGCCTCATCCTGCCCTCTTCACGCTGGTGCTGGGTTCTGGGTTCTTCTTTGTTAAGAAGAAAGATGGCTCCCTGCGACCCTGCATTGACTACCGGTGGCCTCAATAACATCACTATGAGATACGGGTATCCTCTGCCTTTGATGTTGTCAGCCTTTGAGTTGCTACAGGGAGCCAAGGTCCTTACAAAACTAGACCTCCATAATGCCTACTATTTGATCCATATACATGAGGGGGGATGAGTGGAAGAGAGCATTCAACACCCCGACAGGACACTTTGAATACAGGGTATTACCTTTGGGCTCACTAATGCATGCGCCGGCTGTCTTCCAGGCCGTAGTGAACGATGTGTTGAGAGACAGAGTGAACAGATTTGTCTTTGTGTACCTTGATGATATTCTTATCGTCTCTCCCTCATTGCAGGTCCACACTCAGCATGTCTATCAGGTGCTACAATGGCTACTGAAGAACCAGCTGTACGTCAAGGTGGAGAAGTGCGTGTTCCATGTCAAGTCTGTTTCGTTTTTGGGGAATATTATCTCAATGGAGGGGATCAAGGCTGATCACGCTAAGGTAAGCGCGTGGTCAAGTGGCCAACCCTTGACTCATGGAAGGTAATGCAGCAGTTCTTGGGGTTCGCCAACTTCTATAGGCGATTCATCAGGAACTTTAGCCTGGTTGCTGCACCCTTAACCGCACTCACCTCCCCTAAGGTACTGTTCAGATGGAATGTACAGGCTCAGGAGGACTTTGATGTTCTCAAGTCCCGTTTCATCTCTGCTCCTGTTCTTTGTATCCCAGATCGGGAATGGCAATTCATTGCTAAGGTGGAGTCCTCTGTCGGGGTAGGCGCAGTCCTGTCCCAGCTGTCCCCCAAGGATGGGAAGGTGCATCTTTGTGCCTTCTTTTCTCTCCGTCTGAGCCCTGCTGAGCTAAATTTTGACATAGGTAACAGGGAGCTGGCTTTGGGGGGGGGGGGGGGTTCCACTGGTTGAAGGGAGCAACGTGGCCCTTCTTGGTCTGGATGGATCACAAGAATTTAGAGTGTATCTGTTCTACCAAGAGGTTGATTGTTCACCAGGCCCACTGGACACTCTTTTTTGGGCGATTTAACTTCTCCCTCTCGTATTGGCCATGCTCCAAGAATGTTAAACCTGACACCCTTTCATGTTTGTTTGAGGCTCCTGGGGAGGAGGTGGGTCCCAGGACCATTCTCTCCAGAGAGGTGGTGGTGGGGTCCCTTTCTTGGGATGTCATGCGATGGGTGGGTGAGGCCTTGTGGGGGGTGGAAGTCCCAAGGGGGTGTCCAGGAGATCAGTTGTTTGTGCCAGCTACCCTGCGTCCAAAGGTCCTTTGGTGGGGTCATGAGTCCAGAGTAGCCTGTCATCCGGGGGTTCAGAGATCGCTGCCTTTAATCTGTCAGCGATTTTGGTGGCCATCCATGGTCCAAGATGTCAGGCAGTTTGTGTTGGCTTGCTCTGTTTGTCTCCTGTTGGTCTGTTACAGCCTTTACCCATTCCCTCTGGTCCATGGTCACATCTGGCCCCTGATTACATCACTGGCCACCCCCAGTCGAGAGATAACACCATTATTCTGATGGTGGTTGACCGCTTCTCCAAGGCGACCCATTTCATCCCCTTACCAAAACTCCCCTCCGCCAAGGGGACCGCTCAGGTGGTCGTGGACCATGTCTTCTGGATCCATGGTCTTCCAGTTGATGTGGTCTCCGACAGAGGACCACAATTAATCTCCCGGTTTTGGAAAGAGTTCTGTAGACAGATCGGGGCCTCTACGAGTCTGTCTTCAGGTTTCTACCCTCAGACAAAAGGGCAGGCAGAGCGAGCCAACCAGGATCTCGAGCATGCTCTCCGCTGTCTAGCATCAAAGAGTCCAAGCTGCTGGAGTCAGCAGTTGTCGCGGGTTGAATATGCCCACAATTCCCTTCCGGTTGCGTCTATGGGTTTGTCTCCTTCTCAATGTTCCATTGGTTATCAACCGCCTCTTTTCTCTGCACAGGAACCCATAGCCGCGGTCCCATCTGCCTTGGTCTTTATACGTAGGTGTCGATGCACCTGGAGGAGGGCTGAGGAGGCCTTGGCCTGGGCTTTTAGATGGACCAAGATGGCGGCCGACCGTCACCGGACTCCGTCTCCCCAGTATGTTTGTGGTCAGAAGGTATGGTTTTCCACCAAGGACCTGCCTCTCAGGGTGCCTTCTCGTAAGCTGGCACTCATGTTTATTGGGCCATGTCACATCAACAAGGTCCTGAGTACGGTGGCAATGCGGCTCAAGCTTCCTCCCACTCTTGGTCGGGTTCACCCAGTCTTTCACGTGTTCAAGGTTTAACCTGTGTTAAGATTCCCCCTTAATCCTGTTGTTTCTTCCCCTGTACCCCCTTCCCACCCCACCTTTGTCTAGTGAATGGTACTCCAGTTTACACTGTGAGAAAGCTTTTGGGCATTAGATGCAGTGGTCGGGTTTCCAGTATCTGGTGGACTGGGAGGGCTACGGTCCTAAGGAGAGGATTTGGATTCCAGCTCCAGATATTCTTGACCAGATTCTGATTGAGGACTTCTGCCAGCAATGAGGTGAGCCCCTCCTGGTTGCTGCTTGAGGGGTACTGTCATGACTTAAGTCTGAGTTGCAGTGTTTTTGTCTTGGTGTCTGTGTGCCTCGTTTCTGAGCACATGGATTTTGTTTTGGTAGCTCATGTCTTCTGCTGTCAGTGCGGTGCCCCCCCCCCACTAGTTATCCTTAATTGTGTTCTGTCACATCTGTAGCCACTCTTTCCTCATTAGCTCTCCCCTATTTTAGTTCCTCTCATGCTCCCTCTTTTATCAGACCATTGTACATCATGCAGTGCTTTTCTGTTGATCGTCTTGTCTTGTTTGCCTAGCCCTGCCGTGTTATGTTGTTTAAGGGTCCAAGGGTTGTCATCCTGCCAGACTTTACTGGTCCTGTTTCTGGCCCTGGCAATTCCTTTCTGTTGGGACCCCAATACTTTACTCCAGCTGCTCTCTGCATGTTAAACATTCATATTCGGGGAGTTCTGTGGGCCTGCGACTGTGTCCCCAATGATGCTCAGATTGGTGCGACTTTGACGCTGCGTCATGGGTGATGCTAGGATTGGTTCCTGTTGATGTGCTCTTGGTGTGATCCTTTGTTTTGCCTTTTTGCCCAGTGAGGGCATAATAAACTTTTTGTTACCTGCAATTGAATTCTGTATTTCCCTTACAACCAGTGTCACTTTTTCATTTTCTCAATGATGGTAAAGTATTAGTGCTTAAAAATGCATTATTACATAACTAGTCTTACCCAGCAACTTTAAGAAAAAGATCTTTGAATTCCCACTATCCATAGTGTTGCTGACCATGAAGAAAATAAAATTTTCCTTTCCCTAAACAATGACAGTCATTTCTGCCCCGCCAGCAATTTCCTTCCAAACTGAATACAAGCACAAAATTACATACAAAAATGCTATATATATATATATATATATATATATATATATATATATATATATATATATATATATATATACAGTATTGTTCAAAATAATAGCAGTACAATGTGACTAACCAGAATAATCAAGGTTTTTAGTATATTTTTTAGTGCTACGTGGCAAACAAGTTACCAGTAGGTTCAGTAGATTGTCAGAAAACAAACAAGACCCAGCATTCATGATATGCACGCTCTTAAGGCTGTGCAATTGGGCAATTAGTTGAAAGGGGTGTGTTCAAAAAAATAGCAGTGTCTACCTTTGACTGTACAAACTCAAAACTATTTTGTACAAACATTTTTTTTTCTTCTGGGATTTAGCAATCCTGTGAATCACTAAACTAATATTTAGTTGTATGACCACAGTTTTTTAAAACTGCTTGACATCTGTGTGGCATGGAGTCAACCAACTTGTGGCACCTCTCAGCTGTTATTCCACTCCATGATTCTTTAACAACATTCCACAATTCATTCACATTTCTTGGTTTTGCTTCAGAAACAGCATTTTTGATATCACCCCACAAGTTCTCAATTGGATTAAGGTCTGGAGATTGGGCTGGCCACTCCATAACATTACTTTTGTTGGTTTGGAACCAAGACTTTGCCCGTTTACTAGTGTGTTTTGGGTCATTGTCTTGTTGAAACAACCATTCCAAGGGCATGTCCTCTTCAGCATAGGGCAACATGACCTCTTCAAGTATTTTAACATATGCAAACTGATCCATGATCCCTGGTATGCGATAAATAGGCCCAACACCATAGTAGGAGAAACATGCCAATATCATGATGCTTGCACCTCCATGCTTCACTGTCTTCACTGTGGCTTGAATTCAGAGTTTGGGGGTCGTCTCACAAACTGCCTGTGGCCCTTGGACCCAAAAAGAACAATTTTACTCTCATCAGTCCACAAAATGTTCCTCCATTTCTCTTTAGGCCAGTTGATGTGTTCTTTGGCAAGTTGTAACCTCTTCTGCACATGCCTTTTTTTTAACAGAGGGACTTTGCGGGGGATTCTTGAAAATAGATTAGCTTCACACAGACGTCTTCTAACTGTCACAGTACTTACAGGTAACTCCAGACTGTCTTTGATCATCCTGGAGGTGATCATTGGCTGAGCCTTTGCCATTCTGTTTATTCTTCTATCCATTTTGATGGTTGTCTTCCGTTTTCTTCCACGTCTCTCTGGTTTTGCTCTCCATTTTAAGGCATTGGAGATCATTTTAGCTGAACAGCCTATCATTTTTTGCACCTCTTTATAGGTTTTCCCTTCTCTAATCAACTTTTTAATAAAAGTACGCTGTTCTTCTGAACAATGTCTTGAACGACCCATTTTCCTCAGCTTTCAAATGCATGTTCAACAAGTGTTGGCTTCATCCTTAAATAGGGGCCACCTGATTCACACCTGTTTCTTCACAAAATTGATGACCTCAGTGATTGAATGCCACACTGCTATTTTTTTGAACACACCCCTTTCAACTAATTCAACTAATTGCCCAATTGCACAGCCTTAAGAGCGTGCATATCATGAATGCTGGGTCTCATACTGAACCTACTGGTAACTTGTTTGCCACGTAGCAATAAAAAAATATACGAAAAACCTTGATTATTCTGGTTAGTCACATTGTACTGCTATTATTTTGAACAATACTGTATATATATATATATATATATATATATATATATATATATATACAGTCTTGTTCAAAATAATAGCAGTACAATGTGACTAACCAGAATAATCAAGGTTTTTAGTATATTTTTTATTGCTACGTGGCAAACAAGTTACCAGTAGGTTCAGTAGATTGTCAGAAAGCAAACAAGACCCAGCATTCATGATATGCACGCTCTTAAGGCTGTGCAATTGGGCAATTAGTTGAAAGGGGTGTGTTCAAAAAAATAGCAGTGTCTACCTTTGACTGTACAAACTCAAAACTATTTTGTACAAACATTTTTTTTTTCTGGGATTTAGCAATCCTGTGAATCACTAAACTAATATTTAGTTGTATGACCACAGTTTTTTAAAACTGCTTGACATCTGTGTGGCATGGAGTCAACCAACTTGTGGCACCTCTCAGCTGTTATTCCACTCCATGATTCTTTAACAACATTCCACAATTCATTCACATTTCTTGGTTTTGCTTCAGAAACAGCATTTTTGATATCACCCCACAAGTTCTCAATTGGATTAAGGTCTGGAGATTGGGCTGGCCACTCCATAACATTAATTTTGTTGGTTTGGAACCAAGACTTTGCCCGTTTACTAGTGTGTTTTGGGTCATTGTCTTGTTGAAACAACCATTTCAAGGGCATGTCCTCTTCAGCATAGGGCAAGATGACCTCTTCAAGTATTTTAACATATGCAAACTGATCCATGATCCCTGGTATGCGATAAATAGGCCCAACACCATAGTAGGAGAAACATGCCCATATCATGATGCTTGCACCTCCATGCTTCACTGTCTTCACTGTGTACTGTGGCTTGAATTCAGAGTTTGGGGGTCGTCTCACAAACTGCCTGTGGCCCTTGGACCCAAAAAGAACAATTTTACTCTCATCAGTCCACAAAATGTTCCTCCATTTCTCTTTAGGCCAGTTGATGTGTTCTTTGGCAAATTGTAACCTCTTCTGCACATGCCTTTTTTTTAACAGAGGGACTTTGCGGGGGATTCTTGAAAATAGATTAGTGTCACACAGACGTCTTCTAACTGTCACAGTACTTACAGGTAACTCCAGACTGTCTTTGATCATCCTGGAGGTGATCATTGGCTGAGCCTTTGCCATTCTGGTTATTCTTCTATCCATTTTGATGGTTGTCTTCCGTTTTCTTCCACGTCTCTCTGGTTTTGCTCTCCATTTTAAGGCATTGGAGATCATTTTAGCTGAACAGCCTATCATTTTTTGCACCTCTTTATAGGTTTTCCCCTCTCTAATCAACTTTTTAATCAAAGTACGCTGTTCTTCTGAACAATGTCTTGAACGACCCATTTTCCTCAGCTTTCAAATGCATGTTCAACAAGTGTTGGCTTCATCCTTAAATAGGGCCACCTGATTCACACCTGTTTCTTCACAAAATTGATGACCTCAGTGATTGAATGCCACACTGCTATTTTTTTGAACACACCCCTTTCAACTAATTCAACTAATTGCCCAATTGCACAGCCTTAAGAGCGTGCATATCATGAATGCTGGGTCTCATTTGTTTTCTGAGAATCTACTGAACCTACTGGTAACTTGTTTGCCACGAAGCAATAAAAAAATATACGAAAAACCTTGATTATTCTGGTTAGTCACATTGTACTGCTATTATTTTGAACAATACTGTATATATATAAGGATTAATCTAAGTATGAAATGCTAATTAAAACGCCTCACAACCTTTTGAAAAATAGTGAACATCACCGACAGTCCCCACTTAACCTGACCCCGATTAGTTATGCAGCAACACTAGAGACAAGAGACACAGTCCCTAAAAGCCAAATCTGTAGTTCAGACGCTGGCCTAGGAGATCATGATAAAACTCCACTCAGAGACTTTATTTTTGTTAAAAGTCTAAACTTGGTTTCATTTACTAAATAACTTATCTTAAGTCGCAATTTATCATTAACATAAAGGGAAGCACAACAGCAGCTGCTATTATGGTTTTACCAAATTCTGACCAGTCTTCATCAGTTTAAATGAAACAGTTAAACTAGGTAAAAGCCTCAATGGGAAAGTTCACTGGACAAAGAAAATTCTTTCACCATTAACTCATCCTCATAACATTGCAAATCTTTATTTCTCTTTATCAGACAGAATTTATGAAGGAAGGCACTATACACTTATAAATGACTCATAAATATTGAAATATCATGATACATAAAAAAGGCTCTCTTAGCATTGTGGAGACCCAGAACGAAAAACTATACGCAGAACTTAAATTCATTATACCATATACAGGGGTACAGAGACAGACAGCAATTGCCCTTACATCTGTTTTCATGTGTGATATTGCAAAGTAAGGGGTAAAAAAAATAATTAGTGAACAAATAAGGTCTTGACATCCCTGCTGAAAAATCCAGCATTATCTGGTCACAAGCATAAGGTACGTTTTTCATGCTGCGACCAGCATTGGATGCTGGTTACTGGTTTGCTGGTCACCAGCATGATTAGCAGGTGTGCTTGTGGACAGGCATAATGTATGTTTTGCATGCTGGGATCAGCTTGAGATGCTGGTGTGCTTTTTGACCAGCAATTGTTGTCTTTTGGGTGCTGGTATGATCCCAGAAAGACAAAACGTTTGTATGTCTTGTATATCACGTTTCTTAATGTGTGTTTGTACAAAATGTAATTAATTAAATTAATTTTAATTTAATTTTGGGTCATATTAGGCGATTTAATGTTTTCTTTTCCCTTTGGAGACGGCACCATAGTATGTTAAGGGGTGTAACATTTCCATCACATGCTTTAAGTATTCAGCCAATCACAATGCAATGGATAACTGGCCAATCGAGAAGGGTCTGGCTGCAGACTTGCACTTGCAATCTCAGACTTGCATTCTCAGACTTGCACTCTCAGTCACTTGTGCTTCTGCTAGCGATGTCATTTGACATCTTTATTGGTTTTATTTTGTTCTATTTATTTATAACTTTTTGTTTGAATCTATCAACATTTTACAACAGGAGCCAGGTGGTGAAGACAAGAAAAAAGAAACTAAATTACAATGTCACTTGCAATCGCTACTTGCACTCTCCGCTAACTGTGACGTCACTTGCAATCAACACAAATCGTGCATGTTGCCAATGGAGACAAGACGCTGTGGTGGTGATTAAACGATTAAAACTAATTTAGTACTATAACGTACAGGGTCCTGCAAGAAAAAGACAAGCCTGGACCGTGGCCACAGGACAGCAGAATTTGAACGCAATGCACAAAGTATTTTCGTTAAAGAGCCACACAGATGGGAAATCAAAAGTTAGATGTATTACAGTGTACGATGTAGCTGTCCATCAGTGTAAACAATGTGCAAAGTAATTAAACCAAAAAGTACACGATTTATAAAGTTATTGGCTTCTAAAGTAAGGAGTCGACTCTGAATCGCTGAAACGAGTCGTTATAGATTTCAAATCTTTTGCCCATCTCTATGTACGTCACTAGAACACTTTACATAATAATCTCTGCCTACCGTCTTGGGAGAAACAAAACTCTGACCTGAAACAAAACTCTGGTTAGTAGTTGGTGTGATAGCATCATGTTGAGGAGATTTTTGTTTTTAATTGTAAAGGCAAGTTTGTTTTATTTTCACTGCCAAAGAATGAAGATCAGAAGAACCAATGGCTAAAATTCATTTTTTACCACAATACCAGAGCAGTACAACAAATCCCTTTTGCTGTCTTCACAACATTTCACTGATGACTGCTTTTCTAATCTCGGTGAGTTCAAGGAGGAATTTTCAAAGCGTTTGGCCGTAAAAGAGGATTCATTACCAACTTTATTTGGACCAACAAGCATCTCCGAATCACAACCTGTAGATTATGAAGTTATGTGTTTGTTTTCTCCCGAGCGTCTTATCAGTATGTCGCGCTAGCACTATATGTTAATGCTAACACATTGTTTACTGTGAAGTTGTGTGCTCAGTTTGGCTATGTACGTGCTTACATGAGTATGAAACGATTAAATGACTTCGTCTGTTTCCTCTTCAGATTCTGGCTCATATTGATAAGGCAAAATAGATGCCATGGTATTTATGTACTGTAATAATTAGGGCTGCTCCGATCATGATCGGCAGATCGCGCATCTCATCAGTATCTTGTCTCGTCGGTTCTCTAACTAGTAAGTAAGTAAGTAAAGTTTATTTATATAGCACATTTATCACAGGAAAGCTGACCAAAGCGCTGAACATAGTCAAAGATAAACATAAAATAAACAGAACAAAAACAGATTATACAGTAAAACAATGGAACATAGATAAAATTCAATTTAAAATGCCTGGGAATAAAAATATGTTTTCAACTTCATTTTAAAAGGTGTAATAGATGGTGCAAGGCGAATGTCCAGTGGAAGTTGGTTCCAGAGACAAGGGGCCGCAATAGAAAAAGCCCTATCACCCTTCGTTTTTAAGCATGAACGAGGGACAACTAAATCAGAAGATCTTAGAGATCTTAGAGATCTGGAGGATGAAACAGGAAAAAGATGATCTGAGAGATGAGATGGGGCTTGACCATTAAGAGCTTTAAAAACAAACAATAATATTTTAAAATGAAGAGAGGCTAAAACTGGTGTAATGTGATCTGTTTTCTTTGCCCCGGTCAACAGCCTTGCAGCAGCATTGTGCACCATCTGCAAGCGTGCAATGGATGACTGAGGAAGACCCAAATATAATAAATTACAGTAGTCTCTTTCTCCAGGTCATTAAAAGTTAAAAATGATTTCAGTCTCGAGATGATCCGTAACTGATAAAAACTGTTCTTGACAACTGTATTAATTTGTTTAGTTAAACAAAGCTCAGAGTCAAGAATGACACCAAGATTTCTGACCTGGGAGGAGACTGAGGGGAAATGCTTGCCAAGCTCATTGATGAGAACCCTTCTCAACTTAGGAGGGCCAAAGACAATTACTTCCGTTTTATTTTCATTAAGTTTAAGAAAGCTATTGGAAAGCCATTTCTTGATATCTCCTAGGCAGGCCAATAAGGGTTGAATGGTATCACCAGCTTTCAATGGTATGTACAGCTGGGTATCATCAGCATATAAATGAAATGAAACATTGTGTCTCCTAATAATGTCTCCCAAATGTCGCATATATAAATTAAAAAGGAGTGGCCCTAAAATGGTTCCTTGAGGCACTCCACAGATAATAGGAGCAACAGATGAAGAAAACTTACCTAACTCTACAGAAAAAAGACCTGTCTCTAAGATATGAATTAAACCACTGCAAAGCGGTAAATTCCTTCAGGTGCGTGATTTCACATAGACCAGCTGTTACTACACCGAGCCGTTGTTAACTGAGAAGATGGCGCAAATAAACGCTGGAAATGAACGTGGATTTGGCATCTTCTCAGTTAACAACGGCTCTATGTGAAATCACGCACCTTATGGAATTTACCGCTGATTAGAGAACCGGCTTTACTGACGAAATGCGCATTAACGATCGTCCGATCATGATCGGAGCAGCCCTAGTGATAATACCCTATCTAAAAACATCCGAAGGTGAGCTATGGGCGTTTCATTTTACAACACGTACATGCGGAACAACCCACTGTAAAAAATATTACATGCTATCTGCTTAAAAAAAATATGGTAACAATATTAGACGTATTATATTTGAGTAGATTTTAAGGTTGTTTTTTTTTTTGTGAAATTTACCCAAATAAATTAAGTAAAAATTACTAAATTATTTAGTCTATGGCACAATAAATTTTATATAATTAGGGAAATGTGCTCATTTATTTTAAGTTTATTCTCAAAAGTCTGTGATTTTAAATGAGATCTGTTTGTATTTTATACATTTACAAGACTGTATACAGCCAATCAGCTCAAATAGGAAAATACTTGAGAAATGCTGGAAAGTACTACACTAGCAAGGCTACTGCTCATTAAACAATGTTTAATGGCTTAGAAGAGTAGTATCCATAACTACAAGCTCTACTTTTCTGCACAGTGGTAAAATTGATTGTGCAATTGAAACTTCGATGTTACAGAAACTCTTACAAATGTCAAATGTAACTGAACATTAAACATTAATAGATGGCTCCCTTCACTCAAAAACATTAAGTAGCATTTAATTTCAAAATTTACTCTCCATATCCAGCCATATGCAAAGCATGCTGGGAACTAACAATCACCTCTAAAATAAAACTGCAAAATTGAGCTAATTCACTTAAATTAAATAGGCAGCCTTCTTTCCTTAATTATTTTAGTTTAATCAGTTCCCCAATTCAAGCACCAAACCTGCTTTAGTCTCCTAAAACAAATTGAGGAAACGCATCTCTTGGTTTTATTAGTAAAAAGTCCTCATTATTTTCTATACAACACTGAATCACAATTTCTTTAATGAAATCCACACATTATTTTTAATTATCACCTTAATTTTTTTGATGAAAATTACAAGACCCATGATTCATTTTTTACAGTGAACCAATCAAAACTGACTGTCAGTTGACCAATCAGAACACAGTATGCTACCGAAAGGTGGGGTTTAAGGAAACTTAATCTTTTGAAAAGCTTCGCGCAAACCGTTTGGGGATCTCTGAGAATTGAGGTAATTTTAAAATGATATTTTGACAAAATGACAATGTTTTTTAACCTTGCATGGATTTAAACCTGTTGTACAGGACTTATAAACAGTGATGCCGCCATTTTCCTCACACCGGAATATAAACAACGGCTCGTTCAAGATCCCCCGGTGAAGAGGGTGGTGACGCGATGGTCCGACCAATCAGAAGCAACGTTACAGCCGGCTCTTGATGACGTAGACTGGGACATGTTTCGCGCAAGTTCATCTGACGTCAGCGAGTTCACGGATGTAGCGTTAAGCTTTGTAAACACGCTAGCCGAACAAGCTATGGATACAATAAATATAAGGACATTCTCAAATCAGAAACCATGGGTGGACAGATCAATCCGTGCAGCAGTAAACAAACGCACTGCTGCTTACAACGCCGGTCTTCTATCGGGAAACATGAGCGAGTACAAAGCATCGTGCTATGCTCTCCGGCGCGCAGTAAGAGCCGCCAAACACAGACACAGGGAACGCATAGAGTCACATTTCCAGCTAAATGACTCCCGACGCATGTGGCAAGGACTAAGGACCATCTGTGACTTTGGAAATAAATCCTCTGCAGAGGCGAGAGCAGATCCGTCGCTGGCTGACGAGCTAAACACTTTCTACGGCCGCTTCGAAAGCAATCGAAGCAGTGCGAGTCTGCCGATCAGCGCGTCAGGAAGCAGCAGTCAGAGCAGCGATCATCATGCGATCACCGTGTCAGAGGACGAGGTTCGGAGGGCACTAAAGAGAGTGAATGTAAGGAAAGCAGCTGGACCTGATGGGATTTCTGGCCATGTTCTGCAGTCCTGCGCTGATCAGCTCGCTGGTTTGTTTACATCCATTTTTAACGAGTCTCTTGCTACATCGGTGGTTCCCACCTCACTCAAAAAATCGGTCATCATCCCTGTGCCTAAAAACAATAAACCCTCTTGTCTGAATGACTATCGTCCAGTTGCCCTCACATCAATAGTCATGAAGGTCTTTGAGGGACTGGTTAAAAACGTCATCTGCTCCTCCATCCCAGATACTTTGGACCCTCTTCAGTTTGCTTATCGCCCAAACAGATCCACAGATGATGCCATCTCTCACATCCTGCACTCTTCTCTCACACACATCGACAGCAATAACAGGAACTATGTAAGGCTGCTATTTATTGACTATAGCTCAGCTTTTAATACTATAGTCCCCATAAAGCTAGCTTCCAAACTCATAGACCTCGGACTGAATTCTTCACTCTGCGACTGGATCCTTGATTTCCTCACCGGCAGACCTCAAGTGGTGAAACTAGGCCAGTACACCTCCAGCTCCATCACCCTGAACGTAGGAGCCCTGCAGGGCTGTGTCATGAGTCACCTGCTCTACTCTCTCTACACACATGACTGCGTGTCTTCGCACAGCTCCACATCCATTATCAAATTTGCTGATGATACTGTGGTTCTGGGCCTCATTCACAACAATAATGAGACCGCATACTTGGATGAGATAGAGAAATTGACATCATGGTGCCAGGACAACTGTCTCTCTCTGAATGTGAGCAAAACTAAAGAGCTGATTGTGGACTTCAGGAAGAGACAGCAGCAGCCCTATACTCCTCTTATGATCAGCGGGATCCCTGTGGAGAGGGTGAGCAGCTTCAAGTACCTTGGTGTAAACATCTCGGAGGACCTCACTTGGACTACTCACATTCAAACACAGGTTAATAAAGCCAGGCAAAGACTGTACCATCTGCGACAGCTGAGGAAATTCAGGGTCTCACCAGCAATCCTGAAAACTTTCTATTCTGGGGCTATAGAAAGCGTATTGACTCAGTGTATCTCAGTGTGGTATGGGAACAGCTCCAGTCAAGACTGCAAAGCCCTGCAGAGAGTTGTGCGCTTAGCTGAGCGCATTTCAGGGTCTGCTCTCCCCTCTCTGCAGGACATCTACCTCAAACGCTGCAGAAGTAGAGCTGCAAAAATCATCAAAGACTCCACCCACCCCAGCAATCATATTTTCACTTTGCTGCCATCTGGTAAGCGCTTCCGTAGCCTGATGGCAAAAACTGAGAGACTCAGGAGGAGTTTCTTCCCCCAGGCCATCAGGCTCTTAAACTCTAAACCAGCTTCTTAACATCCTCATGCCTCCACTTAATGTTCACTTTATCTTTTTACTATATTCACTACCTCACATAGACACACTGACAGTGTCGCCCTGTTTTGCACATTTGCTTCTTGTACATTCCTGGGTATCTTAATATTTAAGACTACAGTAAAATGCATATATGCACATTGTACATCCCTGTACATCTTAATATTTAAGACTACAGTTTACACTCATGCACATTATTTTGCGTTCTATATTTAATTCTACAATATACATTTTTTATATTTTATTCTTATATTTTTATTGTTTACTTTTATTTCATTCTTACATAGCTTTATTTATGTATATTTTCATCTGTGTTGTTTTCTTTAATAATTGCACTGTCCATGGAGCGGACCTGACTCACATTTCACTGCTGGTTATATATGCTATATATAATTTTGTATGTGACGAATAAAAATCTTGAATCTTGAATCTTGATAGGAAGCTTAGAATTTTCATCTTACTGGCTCTTACTCCTTCTGTAGAAAAAAACTAACACTTAATATGGCATAATGTATTAGGATACGTTAAGTTCAATTAAAAAACCAAATTCAAAATAGTTATTATTTAATGTACTACAAGGCTAGCAGATGGCTATGAACACAATGCAAACGCTTAATGTGGCATAATAACAGATTAAGATGATAAAGACAATTCAGTAGGTCTAGCCTATATGTCTTGTTGCTGACTCAACATATATACAGACCAGCAAATATGAACGTGCATTATGAAATGCATTAAGTGATTTTAAAAGGATCAACTCCATACAGGCAAACAGACGAGTACAGAACGCAGTTCGTTAAATTGTACATTAAACGTTTTCCTCCCTATAGAAAATCATTATAAATAAAACACATAATGTAGCTTAATGGACAAAGATAGTGATGTAATCGAGTTGTAGACAGTTTATTCTATATGCAAAAATGCTTAACGTGAAACTTTGCACGTTGCGTTTATTCACCACCACAGCTTCTTGTCTCCAATGGCAACAAGCACGATTTGTGTCGATTGCAAGTGTCACAGGTAACAGAGAGTGCAAGTAGCGATTGCAAGTGACATTATAATTTCGTTTATTTTTTCTTGTCTTCGTCACCTGGCTACTGTTAAAAAATGTTGGGAAATTCAAACAAAAAATAAAAATAAAACAATAAAAATCAATAAAATAAAAAATAAAGACTGCAAGTGATGTCACTAGCGTAAGTGCAAGTGTCTGAGAGTGCAAGTCTGAGAATGCAATTCTGAGAGTGCAAGTGCAAGTCTGCAGCCAGACCCATTTGGGCCAATCAGCACTTTTCATAACGATAAGCTTTGTAAAAAATCCATGCGTTTCAGAAAGGCGGGGCGTAACCCATTAAAGCTATTTTTAGTCACAGTGCCATTTAACTAAAATTGTGAAATTTTTGTTAATAGGCATTCATTTTGTTGGCAAGGCTTTAAAATGTTATTTTTACCACATGGTGACATTTTTTCAGTTTTGGCCTATAAAGCAAATACTCGATTCCTGTTTTCTGCTTCTGCATATTATAGATAGTTTTTTTTTTTTTTTTTTTTTTTTAACAATAATCTGCCATGGGTCTTCTTTAAAATTAGAACAAACTTAACTTTGTGCTCCCAAGCCTCAAATTTTTTATGACATTTTCTTTTGACATATAATTTTTTGTACACAATGTACCTATGTAAGGGTTAAGCGCAATAATACTCCCACACTCCTTAGAACACATGAAATGCACATATATAGCGATTTTATTATATAAAACATGTTTTTGTTATATTTACCATTAATTGCTCAGCTCCACCTGTCAGTGATAAAGCACCCCCTCAGCACCTGCGTTCAAAATTATCTGACACCGCCCTGCAGATGAAGGCCAGATCCAAAGCTTGACTGTGTGATGCTGATAGGGACCAGTGATCTCCCAAACTGTGAGACACACCCTCTCCAGGGATATGCCTGGACTTCACCATGCATGAACCTGCATGTTAACCTCCTTACTTCTTTAGAAATGCATTTACACACAAGTATAGAAATAATGACTACTGAGGTGAGATGGCTCCCTACATGTGGAAGAATGTAAAAATCTATAAGATCAGTTCATCTCAAAACTGTTGCAACTGACCAAATCTTACAATCTGTTTTTTATTTTTTTTAACTTTACATATAAATCCAAGAACTCCACACACAAAATGCAAAATGTCACATATATGTATATGTTTAAGCGATAATATGTTGATAATATGATATGAATGTGTATATATATATATACACTATACCAGTCAGAAGTTTTTGAACAGTATGGTATTTTTATATATATATTTTTAAAGAATTATCTTCTGCTCACCAATCCTGAATTTATTTGATCAAAAAAAAAAAAAAAAAAAAAAAAAAAACAGAAAAAGCAGTAATAATGTGAAATATTTTTAGTATTTAAAATATCTGTTTTCTGTTTGGATATATTTAAAAATTTATTTATTCCTGTGATTTCAAAGCTGAATTTTTAGCACCATTACTCCAGTCAAATGATCCTTCAGAAATCATTCAAATATTCTGATTTGCTTATTATTATTATTATTATTATTATTATTATTATTATTATTATTATTATTATTATTATTATGTTGAAAACAGCAGAGTATAATTTTTTTCAGGTTTCTTTGATGAATAGATAAATCAGTTTCTATTGAAATCTTTTGATCAATTTAAAGCATCCTTGCTAAATAAAAGTATTAATTTCTATAATTTCCCCAAAAATAAAAATTATACTCACTCCAAGCTTTTGAATGGTACAGTATATGTATAATGTTAAAAAAGCTTTTATTATTTCAGATAAATGCCTGACCTGGATATTTCTATTGGATCTTAGGCCTACTGTTCAAAAAATGTTGACTGGTAGTTTATGTATATAGCGTAAGTATCACACTTATATCACAACTTGTTTTGGATGAGATTAAACTGTCAGGTCTGACAATATTGTGTAATATTTTACTTAAATCTAGCTTTGTTCGCATTGCCCCATGGAAACCTTTATGAACAGACTTGATTGACTTGGTCAAACAATTGTGGGGATAAATTTACGTTTTATTAAAAAGTATCAACGTATTCAATACTCATAGCGCATGCACACATTAGGATAGGTTAGATTCCTGCCTCCGTTGTGAGTCCCTATCAAGCACTTTACTGATTCAACTAGCCTACTCTCTTCTCCTCCTGCCTGGGTCTTTGGCCCGCATCTCTCACCACAGAGAATGCCTATTCTTGATAAATCTGCTATGAAAACGTGAGACGTTGGTCTCGTACTCTATCGCATACGTTGTCAGTGTTGTGCGCTTGCTTAGTCCTTTGTTGTGATAAACAGTAAAGTGCGTTCAAGCACCAGCCAAGAGTGTGTAAAGAAATACCCTTTGTGAGAAGCAGTTAAATCAGCGGGAGTTAAAAGCAGATCGTAAGTGTATTTATTTCTTGTCTCAGTGTTTAGCGCAGTTGGCGTTGCTAGGTAACACTTGTTTGTTTACTGTGTTGAGACGTGCTGCGTTTGGTCTTGTTCTCTATCGCATACGTTGTCAGTGTTGTGCGCTTGCTTAGTCCTTTGTTGTGATAAACAGTAAAGTGCATTCAGCTGAATTCAATTTCCGTTTTGTCGGGTTTAAAAAAGATTAGTATACTGCGGGAGCGGTCGCGGCAGCCCTCCAGTTAAGCCCTCCTCGTGTGAAGACCGTAGAGTGTAAAGACCATCGACTCTACCGTGCGACTCCACAGAGCAGGGACACAGACAGGGAATATAAGTATTGTTTTGATTAATCTTTTTTTTTCTCCTTGTTTAATTTCTCAGTTTCAGTTGTTTTTTGTTTATAACCAAATCTTACTATGTGTTTCCAGATCCCTACTATCACTACCACTCGCAAACCACACATCACACAATGTAGACAGCGCAATCTTAACAACCTGCACACTTTGCCTATCTGCTAATACACTACTTTCTTTTTCTATTGGTCTCTGGAATTGCCAGTCTGCTGTAAACAAAGCCGATTTCATTACTTCTATTATTAGTCATTCAAAGCTTCATCTCATGGCCCTAACAGAGACTTGGATCAAACCAGAGGACACTGCTACACCTGCAGCACTCTCCAATAATTTCTCATTTTCCCACTCCCCCTGTTTGACTGGAAGAGGTGGAGGTACTGGTCTGCTCATCTCTAATGATTGGAAATTTACTCCTTTACCATCTTTGGGTATCAACAGCTCCTTTGAATCTCATTCAGTTACTGTTACCTACCCTTTTAAAATACATTTTGTAGTTGTCTATCGACCCCCAGGACCACTGGGTAACTTTTTAGATGAATTAGATGTGTTGCTCTCAACCTTTTCTGAGGATGGTACTCCCCTAGTTATGCTTGGAGATTTCAACATCCATCTAGATAAACCTCTGTTTGCTGATTTCCACTCTCTGCTTGCCTCTTTTGATCTCAACCGAGTGTCAACTACTGCTACTCACAAATCAGGCAACCAACTGGACTTTATTTATACACGACACTGCTCTACTGATCATGTTCTGGTTACTCCACTGCACACGTCGGATCACTTCCTCCTCACTCTTAACCTCAACATGGTCCCTGACACATCACTTACCCCTCCACATGTCATCTTTTGGCGTAACCTACACACACTTTCTGTCAGGGTTCATAGATATATGGTGTCATCTTGTTGTCTGTGTGTAGGTTGCGGGGTGTATCACCTGATTGTTCCGTGTGGGCGTCGCCCACTGATTACTGATCAGCGGCAGCTGCGGCTTATTACATCTTGCCTATATTAACGCCTTGTCTTTCGTCTCATGTTTGTCAGATCGTTGGTTGGAGTCCTGGTGTTTGTTCGTGTCTCTCGTGTTGTTGTTCCTGCTCTGGATTTCTCGTCGCTGTTTCCTGTTGCCAGTCCGTTCCTGTGGATATTCGTTCTGGAATTCCTCGTTCATCACTTCACCACGGACACCACGGACACCATCGCCCATCAAGGTCCCTGTGTAGCCATCTCTCCTGCTGCTTATTTGTCTTGTCATTTCATGAACATCTGACTTTATCTGGTGGGAAGCTCTATTAAAAGAGATATTAACTTGCATTTGCATCCAGTCTTCTTTTCCGTGACACTTTCACCCTCCCGGCTATCTGCTATGGTTTCATCTTCACTTCCTTCCCCTAAACTGTTTGCATCTTTGGACGCGAACAGTGCTACTGATACTTTCTGCTCCACTCTTACATCTTGTTTAGACACTGTTTGCCCCTTATCTTCCAGGCCAGCCCGTAACACCGCTTCTGTCCTTTGGTTATCTGATGTTCTATGCAAACACCGTTCTAAGCTTAGAGCTGCTGAAAGGGTGTGGCGCAAGTCCAAAAATACTACTGACCTTATTGTGTATCAGTCACTCCTATCTTCTTTCTCTGCTAATGTCTCCACTGTTAAAATGACATACTACCATAACAAAATTAACAAATCATCTAACTCTAGCATGCTTTTTAAAACATGTTCCTCACTTCTTTGTCCTCCTCCTCCCCCTCCTGCTTCATCTCTAATAGCTGACGACTTTGCAACGTTTTTCATTAATAAAATTAAACACATTAGTGCACAATTTTCCACACCACAATCAGTCAAGCTCTTATCACCAGCAAACTTACACTTATTTACATCCTTATTGATCCAATTCCATCCCATCTCCTTCAAGCCATTTCTTCTGCAGTTGTACCTGCACTCACTCACATCATCAACACTTCCCTTCACACTGGTGTTTTTCCCTCATCATTTAGACAGGCACGTATAACTCCACTACTTAAGAAACCCAAACTCAACCCATCTCTTTTAGAGAACTACAGACCAGTTTCCCTTCTTCCTTTCATTGCAAAAACACTTGAACGAGCTGTGTTCAAACAAGTATCTACATTTCTCACACACAACAATCTCCTTGACAGCAACCAATCTGGTTTCAAAAGTGGACATTCAACTGAGACGGCCTTGCTCTCAGTTGTTGAAGCTCTAAGACTGGCAAGAGCAGAATCCAAGTCTTCAGTACTTATCCTGCTTGATCTGTCCGCTGCTTTTGACTCGGTTAACCACCAGATCCTCCTATCAACCCTACTGGCAAATGGCCTCTCAGGAACCACACTTCAATGGTTTGAGTCTTACCTATCAGATAGGTCCTTCAAAGTATCTTGAAGAGGTGAGGTGTCCAAGTCTTAACATCTAACTACTGGGGTGCCTCAGGGCTCAGTTCTTGGACCACTTCTCTTCTCTGTCTACATGGTATCATTAGGTTCTGTCATTCAGCTTTTCATACCACTGCTATGCTGATGACACTCAACTCTACCTCTCATTCCATCCTGATGATCCGACGGTAGCTATTCGCATCTCAGCTTGTCTAACAGACATTTCTTCCTGGATGATGGACCATCTCTGCACCCATTTACCTAAATTTGTTACTTCAGACTTATGTGCCCTCTAGAAGCTTGCGTTTTGCAAGTGAACGTCGCTTGATTGTGCCATCCCAAAGAAGCACAAAGTCACTTTTACGGACTTTTAAATTAAAGGTTCCCTCCTGGTGGAATGACCTCCCCAACTCAATCCGAGCAGCTGAGTCCTTAGCCATCTTCAAGAATCGACTTAAAACACATCTCTTCCACCTTTCTAATTTCTTCCACCTTTCTAACTACCTTTCTAATCTTTTTGTATTCTATTTTCTTTTCATTTATTATTCAATTGTATATGTGTGTGTATGTGTAAAGACCCTTAACTAGCTTGCTCTATTCTTTTTTTTCTTTTTTTTATTCTGTTTTCTTTTTATTTATTATATTATTTAAAATCCCATGCTACGTGTACTGTGTTATCCTAATTGAGACTTGTTATAGCACTTATATATCATTGCTCTTTTTGTTGTTTTTGATTATTTCCACTGTCTTCATCTGTAAGTCGCTTTGGATTAAAGCGTCTGCTAAATTAATAAATGTAAATGTAAAACGTGGGAAAAGCTGATGAGGAAGAAATTGGGGTTGAATCAATTTATATAGGCGAAAAAAATACTTAATTGCTCCATCTATAGCACATTGTGATTGGAAGTTTACAAATTGGATGTTGCCGATTTTTGTGGTTGTGGTGTTTGAGTGTCAGGTTTCAGAAACTGTGTGAGAAGTAAAGTTTTTGTAAGTTGAAAAAAACAAACAAACAAACAAACAAACAACAACAAAAAACTGTAATTGTGGTGAGAATGTAATCTTGTTCTCTCCAATGTTTAGGAACAATTAACTAAAATCAGCAAAATTAAACTTTTAAAAGTAGTTTACAGTAGATCAGTGGTTTATAAAGCAGCACAGCTTTTCTTGCAACAAACTTTTTTTTCCCATCAAATAGTCATCAAATAGTGTATTTAGTGTCAATTTATATGTTCATGTTTAATACTGTCACAATCATTTAAAAAAAAAAAATACTGTTCAGAAAATGAATAAATAATTGATAAATAGGCCTAAATATTTTAGAAAAGATATTGCACCTTTATAAGCTTCAGTGTAGTTATCTATTATTATTATTTTCTTAAAATAATGTGCTGCAACATTACTTATTTTTAGAAAGTGTAACTTGATATAATTTAACTAATAATTTAACTTTAATTTAACTTCTGCAGCTGGCCTCATATTTTGGGTGGGTGGGAAGATGCTTCAGACAGGGGGTTGAAGGGGAGATTGGGTTGGTGAAATCACCTTGATTCCATGCAGTGAACCTTTGATGTGCCTGAAGCTGACTTGGCAAGCCCTGAGCAAATCATATGCCTTAAAACTCAAATTCAGCTTGACATACTGAAATCATAACCATATGCAAGAATTCCACCTTCAGAAACACTGTGGCTCCACAGAGCTGGTGGACGAAGCATTAGCCAGGGATAACAAAAAGCAGGTTAGATGAAGATGGGAGTCTGAGGAGAAGATGGAGGTAAAGGGATGGGACATAGCACGAAACGAGAAGGGGGGTTCAGGAGGCAGATAGTGCATAAAAGGTTTGGTTAAAAATCAAATAAAAAATTTCTGAAGAGAGCTAGACTACCTAAAATGGAAGTGAGATTAGAAGTCGAGTGAGGTGAATTTTAGAGAAAGAAAAAATTTGTGAGACTCAGAGGTTTGACTGACTGAAAATACTTGCACTAAAAAAAACAACTGATAGCAGCTCTCAGTGATATGTTTCGGGTCCCCGCTATAATAGCAGCAACATTCACAAATGCTTACAGAACAAGCGGGAACCCAGTGTGCCTGTAGCTTTCTCTGTTTCAGTTTTATCACGTGATAGAAAGTCTAAGGCCATCTCAAGCCGAAGGGCAAACTCATCTAATCTGTGGCCTATTATGCATCAAAATGGAAGCTTTAGCATAAGTTCTGCCAGGAAGACTCAATTGTTAGCGTCACCTATTACCTTTTCAATCGTCCAATCACGTTCTAATAATAGAAGTATAAAAGAACCTGTGCTTACACTTGTCTGAGTTTGCAGATGCTGAACACGTCACTCGATTGCTCGCGTTCAGTTGCCGACCAAAAAAAAAAAAAAAAAAAAAAAAAAAAAAAAATGTCTCAAAACTCGCAATACATTTGTGATTACTCCGACTCCGACAATGAAATCGTCCCGCCATCTCCTGTTACCGCTCGCCGAAGTTCGCGTTTACAATGCCGCACTTCACCATGGGCTCAGTGGTCTTCGGAAAATATATACAAAGCTCTCGAAAACGCCGGAATACCAATAAGCCAAGGTCTCTCAAGAGAAGATATACTTTCCCTCGCCTATAACACGCTAGGCTATCCCCCGGTTCCTACCCAAACAACTCCAAAACCTTCAACATCGACAACTCAGACAAAACAATCCGGAAGGAAAAGAACGGCTAAATCATCTTCACCCGTTCCCGCAAAAAGAACATCACAACTTGCCAGAGCTCCGTCTCCACCTCAATGCATCGAATCCACCGATACAAATCTACATCTCATCTCTGCTGTTCAAAATCTCTCCAAAACAGTCAAAGAACTACAATCAAAAATGACTAACCTCGAACATTCTTTTACCAGTTCCCACTCAAGTACAGATCCGGCAATACACTCCTCAGCTATTCCACAATCTCGTCCTCCTCCTTCTGGAATTAGTAACTATCAGAGCATGCCATCGACTTCAGCTTCCTCGCCACCTTCTCAGCTCACTATCCAGACGCCTTTTCAAAATGTCTCCGCTTCACCGGCTTCCTCAAACTTCAACCTTTCCACAGCAACTCCAGCACAAGCATTCGGTAGGCGTTTTGTTCCACCAGCCGCCGCAACAGTGTCTAACCATTTAAGAAGCAATATCATCCAAGGTAAGGACATCAATCTTGCTACCTTACTGCTTCCTTCGCCTGCTGCCGACAGGAAAATGGTCGACTGTGGTGACGTGGCAGTACTTCTTAAAACTTCCGATCCCCGTTTACAACGAAATCTCTCGTTTGGCGAATTCGTCATTGCATTCAGTATTTATAGAGACATTCTGTGTCAAACATACCCCGAGAGAAGGGAAGAGCTAGATCTTTATCTATCAATGATGGCGGACTTCAGTCAAAGATACGGGGGAACTCTATTTTACGAGTACCACAAGTCCTTCTCAGCAAAATCTGCCTCCTTTATCTCACTTTTTAATTCAAGACTAGACTGGTCAGTTACCGACACCGAACTGCTCGTCCGCCATTTCGGAGGCCAAAAGAGCTTAACATGCGCTATTTGCAGCGCTCACGGTCACAAGGCTTCATTTTGCCCTAAAGCGTTTGCTAGTAACGCTCCAGCCGCTGTCCACGGTCCTGAAAATGTAAGCCTCTCTTCAAACTCCAGAGGTCGCTCTACTACGGCAGAATTCAATAACGTACCTCTATGTTTTCAATTTAATGAGGCCGTTTGTTCTTTTCCTAACTGCAAATTTGCTCATATTTGTAGTGTTTGCAAGGATCCACACCCGAAATCTGTTTGTCCACGCCGGTACAAACCTGCACCCCGAGGGAAAACCCTAATTCGGAAAAAATTTTGAATAAACACCCATCTACTCCTATTAATATTCCCAACCTTTCAAGCTACCTCTCTTCTCACCCCGATCCGGTATTTGTTGATTATTTAATCACCGGTTTGTCCCAAGGGTTTCGGGTGGGTATCCTCTCTCCTCTTTCTGCCTCTTTTGTTGCAAAAAAATTGCAATCCGCAAGACAGGAACCTGAAGTGGTGTCAGTTCTTTTAGATAAAGAGGTTAATAAAGGATATGTTATCGGCCCCTTCACTTCTCCTCCTTTTTCTCCTTTTCGGATTAATGCCATCGGCATCGCAACTCGCAAATATTCCGGTAAAAAACGTCTAATCTTTGATATGTCTTCTCCACATTCCTCCAACATAGCTAGCGTTAACGAAAACATTCCCCTAACACCTTTTTCTCTTCATTACGCTACGGTGGATAACGCCATTCAGTTAATAAAATTAGCTGGTCCTGGCGCTTGGTTAGCCAAAGCTGACATTACCGACGCTTTTAAAATTATTCCAATTCACCCATCTGATTGGCCGTATTTTGGAGTGAAATGGAACTCAAAATTCTACTTCGCTGTGAGGCTGACGTTCGGTTGTAGAAGTAGCCCGCATATTTTCAACAGTCTCTCAGAAGCTCTGTGTTGGATTCTACTGAACATCTGTAAGCTTCCTTTCGTTTTGCATTTACTAGACGATTTTCTGCTAGTCGACTTTCCATCTTCACAATCTTCCATCCTTAGTATTCTTAAACAAATATTTAGCGACGTCGGCGTTCCACTCTCTGCCGAAAAAACATTAGGCCCTTCTACTTCGTTAGAATTCTTAGGCATTTCCCTTGACACAGTCAAAATGCAAGCTTCTTTGCCACAAGAGAAACTCCTAAGGATCAGGTCATTTCTGGAATCTTTTTCCTCTCTACGCTGCGTCACGAAACGAGACATGCTCTCTCTGCTCGGTCACCTCAATTTCGCCATGAGCATCATACCACAAGGCAGAACATTTATCTCTCGGCTGTTAACTATGGCCCATTCCGTCCAAAAATTAAGCGATCCGATCCAGGTAGATGACGGTTGTCTCTCCGATATAAAATTTTGGACTCAGTTGCTTAATGATTGGAACGGTATTTCTTTCTTTTACAATGACGCCTTTGAATCCTCCGCAGACCTTCATTTATTTACCGATGCTGCCCCATCCATCGGCTTCGGTGGGTTTTTTCGAGGGCAATGGTTCGCAGAGAAGTGGCCAAACAAATTCCCTAAGAAAGAATCAGGTTCCGTGTCTTCTGCGCTCTACGAGATTTATCCTCTGGTAGTTGCTAGTGTAATCTGGGGTTCAGCGTGGTCAAGGAAACGCATTTTGCTGTTTTGCGACAACGAAGCCACTGTTGCCATTATCAATAAAGGCAGGTCATCGTGCCAAACGATCATGCCTTTTTTGAGGCGTTTAATCTGGCAATCCGTCACTTTCAATTTTATTATTAAAGCTGCTCATATACCAGGGCACTGCAACGTTATTGCTGACGCGCTCTCCCGCTTTCGTTTTCAGACGTTCAGACGACTTTGCCCTTCAGCCAATACAGAACCAACACCCTGCCCTCCCCTATCAGCAACTATGTTAAATTAGACGATTTGCAAAAATCAGCTAGGCATTACATGTCTAAAGGAGTTGCTCCTTCAACTTTTAAAGCTTACACTTCAGCTTGGTCTTCTTTTCTAATGTTTTGCTACTCCTTTCAGATACCTTTATTTCCTATTCTGGTTACCACGGTTTGCTCGTTCCTTGTTTTTAATTTCGAAAATCGCAATTTAAAAATTTCCTCAATTCGCAGATTGCTCGCTGGGATTCAATTTTATGCTAAATATTTTAATCCCGATTTTCCAAGTCTCTTCACTGATTCTTCCGTTAGATTACTGCTCAAAGGCTTCGCTAAATCCTCTACGAATTCCCCCGACAAAAGGTTGCCTTTTTCTTTGCCTCTGTTGCAAAGATTAATCCTTTCCCTACGCAATGGCCTTTTTTCCATATACTCCAATATTCTGCTAGAAGCAGTGTTCTTAACTGCTTTCTATGGATTTATGCGCCCAGGCGAATTCACTTCAGCATCTAAACGTTTTGATCCTGTCCGTGGTCTCTGTCTCTCTGACTTACATTTCTCTCCTAACTTCTTTACACTTTTTCTTAAACACTCTAAAAATGACTCTTCTGGTTCTGGTGTTTCCATAACAATATCCAAAATAAGCAATAATTTCTGTCCCTTCACATCTATGATTAGATTCCTCAAAATTCGCCCTAGATCCTCAGATCACTCACCCCTATTCTCACTCTCTAACGGAGCTCCTCTTTCTAAAACCTGGTTCAGATCTCATCTAGTTTCTGTCCTTAAAAACTGTAGCCTATCCCCTTCCCTGTATACTGGACACTCATTTAGGATAGGAGCAGCTACTACAGCAGCCGAACGCGGCGTTCCTACAACAGCTATTAAGATTCTGGGAAGATGGTCTTCCTCCGCTTTTGAGTCTTACATAAGACCTGACCTTAAGACCATCCTCGAAGCTCAGCAAGCTCTGCAATAATAATTCAGGTAAATTCCTATGCAACTACTGGTGGTGGTGCCATGCTCTATCTATCTGTCAAAGTACAGTTTTCATAATTCATGCCATGTATTAGTTGCGTTGTTCTGCGTCACCTTGTCTATGTGTGGCTCAGTGTGGCCTTCTCTATGTGACTCTGCGTGGCCTTGCCTATGTGGCTCAGTGTGGCCTTGTCTATGTGGCTCTGCGTGGCCTTGTCTATGTGGCTCTGCGTGGCCTAGTCTATGTGTGGCTCAGCGCGGCCTCGTCTATGTGTGGCTCAGCGCGGCCTCGTCTATGTGTGGCTCAGCGCGGCCTCGTCCAAGTGTGGCTCAGCGCGGCCTCGTCTTGTGTGGCTCAGCGTGGCCTTGTCTATGTGTGGCTCAGCGTGGCCTTGTCTATGTGTGGCTCAGCTTGGCCTTGTCTATGTGTGGCTCAGCGTGGCCTTGTCTATGTGTGGCTCAGCGTGGCCTTGTCTATGTGGCTCAGCGTGGCCTTGTCTATGTGGCTCAGCGTGGCCTTGTCTATGTGGCTCAGCGTGGCCTTGTCTATGTGGCTCAGCGTGGCCTTGTCTATGTGGCTCAGCGTGGTCTTGTCTATGTGTGGCTCAGCGTGGCCTTGTCTATGTGGCTCAGCGTGGCCTTGTCTATGTGGCTCAGCGTGGCCTTGTCTATGTGGCTCAGCGTGGCCTTGTCTATGTGTGGCTCGTCACGTGTATAAAAAAAAAAAAAAAAAAAAAGAAATATATATATATAATTCATAATTGGAACCCTATTATAAACTGTTAAAACAAGTTATTGAAGTTTTCATGTCTATCATGATTGTTCATTGCTAATTATTTTATTTATTTATTTATTCATTTTTCTCTCTTTTAGGTACGTCAAGATAGACAGCCGGCAAGTATATTAATTTTCCATTTCTGGGGGTAGGCTCCATTCCAATAGAATTATTCTTCCACTAGTTTTTGGGGGTCGGCTGCGCCCCTGCCTTCATCTTCAGGCAGGAAATACTGAATCCGTACCCTCGGACAGCTATTTACGAATGGGGCCTACGCCAAATACAAACATACAGCTTGCTGGGTCATAAATAAATGTATGAATTGTTTCAATATCTTCTCCGAGTCTTTCTGGTAGAAATGGAAGCTTTAGCATAAGTTCTGCCAGGAAGACTCAATTGTTAGCGTCACCTATTACCTTTTCAATCGTCCAATCACGTTCTAATAATAGAAGTATAAAAGAACCTGTGCTTACACTTGTCTGAGTTTGCAGATGCTGAACACGTCACTCGCCACCACCCACCCCTCCACCACCAAGATTGGCTCCTCCCTCAACAATAACAAGCATCTTCCCTCCATCTCCCTTACCACCACAGGATGTTCTTCCCCTCCAACCATACCACCACCACCAGGATGGTCCCTCCTAAAACGTCACGGGGGTCGGCTGCGCCCCTGCCTTCATCTTCAGGCAGGAAATACTGAATCCGTACCCTCGGACAGCTATTTACGAATGGGGCCTACGCCAAATACAAACATACAGCTTGCTGGGTCATAAATAAATGTATGAATTGTTTCAATATCTTCTCCGAGTCTTTCTGGTAGAACTAAGATTGATGTAAATACACAAAGCACTGCCATCAAGTTAGCACTTTTAAACATTCGCTCACTAAAAAAACAAACAAACAAAAAAAAAACATTTCTAATCAATGACTTTATAACCACAAACAATCTGGATTTTATGTTTCTAAATGAAACATGGCTAGAAGACAGCTGCAGTGCAACAATCCTAAATGAAGCAGCCCCTCCTAACTTCACTTACATGAGTGTTTGCAGGACTGTTAGGAGAGGTGGGGGTGTAGCTGCTCTATTTAAAGATGTCTATCAATGCAAGCAAGTGTCATTTGGTCAGTACCTGTCTTTCAAATATCTAGGAATTGTGCTGAAAGGTGCCCCACGCATTCTGTTTATTATTATTTACAGGCCTCCAAAATACTCTCCACCCTTTGTTGAAGAGGTCACAGAAATGTTATCAATAATTTCCTCAGAGTTTGACTGTTTTGCAATTGCAGGGGATTTTAATATTCACATAGATAATGCAGAAAACAAAACTACAAAAAAAAAAAAATGATAACGGTTCTAAACACCTTTGACCTGATTCAGCATGTGCATGGACCCACACACAAAGGTGGACACACTCTGGATCTAATCATCAGTAGGGGTCTAAACATTTCATCCATTTTTACTAAGGACATAGCACTATCTGATCACTTCTGTATTTTCTTTGATATATTGATCTCTGCTACCACTGGATCTAGATCTGTCTCTGTCAGAAGGAGATGCATAAACGAGAACACAAGTGTACTATTTATGGAGGCTATATATTTAAAACCAAGCATTTCTGCAGACTCTGTTGATATTCTCCTTTATTCCTTTAACTCAAAAGTTAAGAATGTTATTGATGATATTGCTCCAATAATAGTCAGTAAGAAAACAAACAGACATAAATCAGTTTGGAGAAGATCAACAGCAGTTCAGACTATGAAAAGACAATGCAGAAAAGCCGAGCGGATGTGGAGGAAGACGAAACTTGAAATTCACTATAGCATCTATAAAGAGAGTCTTCATGCTTTTAATGTGAAATGTGAAACTAGCCACAGCTAGACAGAATTTCTTTTCAAACCTTATAAACAGTAACTTAAATAACACCCGTACTCTTTTTGCCACTGTTGAGAGACTGACAACCCCCCCCCCAAGTCAGATTCCCAGTGATATGCTCTCAGACAGCAAATGCAATGAGTTTGCTTCTTTCTTTTCTGAGAAGATCATAAATATCAGGAAGGCGATTAGCACATCCTCAAGTAATGCAGTGGTCAGACAGATTCGGCCAAAATATCAAAAAGATACTATGTCTATTTTTGAAACAATTGATAGCAAAATTCTGGAAGACGTAGTGCAGCAACTAAAATCGTCAACCTGTTGTCTTGACTCACTTCCCACATCTTTTTCCAAATTGTGCTTGACTACTAAAAGCAGATTTCTTAGAAGTGGTGAATGCCTCACTTCTTTCTGGGACATTTCCAAACTCCTTAAAAACTGCAGTTGTTAAGCCCCTCCTGAAAAAAACAATCTTGATAACACAATTTTGAGCAATTTTAGACCAATATCTAATCTTCCTTTTATAGGCAAAATTATAGAAAAGGTAGTTTTTAATCAGCTGAACAAATACTTAAACTCAAATGGATACCTGGACAATTTTCAATCTGGTTTCCGACCGCATCACAGCACAGAGACAGCACTCATTAAGATAATAAATGATATTCGCTTAAATTGTGACTCTGGCAAAATATTGGTGCTGGTATTGCTAGATCTCAGTGCTGCGTTTGACACTGTCGACCATAACATACTACTAGAGAGATTGGAAAACTGGGTCGGGCTTTCTGGGATGGTACTCAAATGGTTCAGATCATACTTAGAAGGGAGAGGCTATTATGTGAGTATAGGAGAGCATAAGTCTAAGTGGACGTCCATGACATGCGGAGTCCCACTAGGCTCAATTCTTGCACCGCTCTTGTTTAGCCTGTATATGCTTCCACTAAGTCAAATAATGAGAAAGAACCAAATTGCCTACCACAGCTATGCTGATGATACCCAGATTTACCTAGCCTTATCTCCAAATGACTACATCCCTGTTGACTCCCTCTGCCAATGCATTGATGAAATTAATAGTTGGATGTGCCAGAACTATCTTCAGTTAAATAAGGGAAAAACTGAAGTCATTGCATTTGGAAACAAAGATGAAGTGTTCAAGGTGAATGCATACCTTGACTCTAGGGGTCAAACAACTAAAAATCAAGTCAGGGATCTTGGTGTGATTCTGGAGACAGACCTTAGTTTCAGTAGTCATGTCAAAGCAGTAACTAAATCAGCATACTATCATTTAAAAAACATTGCAAGAATTAGATGTTTTGTTTCCAGTCAAGACTTGGAGAAACTTGTTCATGCCTTTATCACCAGCAGGGTGGACTATTGTAATGGGCTCCTCACTGGCCTTTCCAAAAAGACCATTAGACAGCTGCAGCTCATCCAGAATGCTGCTGCCAGGATTCTGACTAGAACCAGAAAATCTGAGCATATCACACCAGTCCTCAGGTCCTTACACTGGCTTCCAGTTACATTTAGGATTGATTTTAAAGTACTTTTACTTGTATATAAGTCACTAAATGACCTAGGACCGAAATATATTGCAGATATGTTCACTGAATATAAACCTAACACTCAGATCACTAGGATCAAGTCAGTTAGAAATACCAAGGGTTCACACAAAACAATGGGATTCCGCCCTTAGTTACTATGCTGCCTGCAGTTGGAATCAGCTTCCAGAAGAGATCAGATGTGCTAAAACACTAGTCACATTTAAATCTAGAATCAAAACACATCTTTTTAGCTGTGCATTTATTGAGTGAGCACTGTGCAATGTCCGAACTGATTGCACTATATTTTCACTGTTTTCTTTTATTTTTTTTTATTTTTTTTTTATTTTTTTATGTTAAATCATTTTCTAACTGTTTTTAAATGTTTTAATCATTTTAAAAGTTTTAAAATTGTTTTATTTTTGTTATTATTTTTCTTCATGATTATTTTACTTTCTTTTATGTAAAGCACTTTGAATTACCATTGTGTACTAAATGTTCTATATAAATAAACTTGCCTTGCCTTGCCTTGCCTAAAATACTTGACTTTCGGAGTACAGACTGAAGAGGTTTGTCTCATGTTTTTCTTATGCATTGCAGATTCTGTGAACCGTTAACTAAATGCCAGTTATCTATATAATACATTTCTGCTCAGCCTCAAACAGATATTAATTCAAGATTTGTGATACTTCTGTATTGGAGAGAGTTGAAAAGGGTTGGGGGGTACTTTTGCAGTTACATTTTTGTGGAGCCACAGTGTTTCTGAAGGTGGAATTATTGCATATTGTTATATTATATATATATTTCACTATATTTCACTATATTTCACTGTGTCCTTTTCAGTGCATTTACTTGAGTGAAATGCACTCATGTCACCGAAGGGCTACTGTGTGATGTGTTCTTGTCTGTGTAATGACTGTCAGGCAGCTTGTGGTTGCTGTTTTCTGGGGTCTGTTACCTCCTCTCTTAATCAAATCATGTCTCTTGGCTTGAGGACATCCTTCATTAAATGTATCAGGAAGGGAGCGTATTGTGCCTCACTGAAGCACGATGGGTTTTGCTCCCTACAAATTCCTTTGTTCTATGCAAGATGGGCTAAGCATGCTGCACCCAGATGTCAGGTTTATCTGAATAAAATAGGCTTATTGTGTGGACACCCTGGTCTGTCCCTGTGGGAGAACACCCTGCCCTCCCCTATCAGCAACTATGTTAAATTAGACGATTTGCAAAAATCAGCTAGGCATTACATGTCTAAAGGAGTTGCTCCTTCAACTTTTAAAGCTTACACTTCAGCTTGGTCTTCTTTTCTAATGTTTTGCTACTCCTTTCAGATACCTTTATTTCCTATTCTGGTTACCACGGTTTGCTCGTTCCTTGTTTTTAATTTCGAAAATCGCAATTTAAAAATTTCCTCAATTCGCAGATTGCTCGCTGGGATTCAATTTTATGCTAAATATTTTAATCCCGATTTTCCAAGTCTCTTCACTGATTCTTCCGTTAGATTACTGCTCAAAGGCTTCGCTAAATCCTCTACGAATTCCCCCGACAAAAGGTTGCCTTTTTCTTTGCCTCTGTTGCAAAGATTAATCCTTTCCCTACGCAATGGCCTTTTTTCCATATACTCCAATATTCTGCTAGAAGCAGTGTTCTTAACTGCTTTCTATGGATTTATGCGCCCAGGCGAATTCACTTCAGCATCTAAACGTTTTGATCCTGTCCGTGGTCTCTGTCTCTCTGACTTACATTTCTCTCCTAACTTCTTTACACTTTTTCTTAAACACTCTAAAAATGACTCTTCTGGTTCTGGTGTTTCCATAACAATATCCAAAATAAGCAATAATTTCTGTCCCTTCACATCTATGATTAGATTCCTCAAAATTCGCCCTAGATCCTCAGATCACTCACCCCTATTCTCACTCTCTAACGGAGCTCCTCTTTCTAAAACCTGGTTCAGATCTCATCTAGTTTCTGTCCTTAAAAACTGTAGCCTATCCCCTTCCCTGTATACTGGACACTCATTTAGGATAGGAGCAGCTACTACAGCAGCCGAACGCGGCGTTCCTACAACAGCTATTAAGATTCTGGGAAGATGGTCTTCCTCCGCTTTTGAGTCTTACATAAGACCTGACCTTAAGACCATCCTCGAAGCTCAGCAAGCTCTGCAATAATAATTCAGGTAAATTCCTATGCAACTACTGGTGGTGGTGCCATGCTCTATCTATCTGTCAAAGTACAGTTTTCATAATTCATGCCATGTATTAGTTGCGTTGTTCTGCGTCACCTTGTCTATGTGTGGCTCAGTGTGGCCTTCTCTATGTGACTCTGCGTGGCCTTGCCTATGTGGCTCAGTGTGGCCTTGTCTATGTGGCTCTGCGTGGCCTTGTCTATGTGGCTCTGCGTGGCCTAGTCTATGTGTGGCTCAGCGCGGCCTCGTCTATGTGTGGCTCAGCGCGGCCTCGTCTATGTGTGGCTCAGCGCGGCCTCGTCTATGTGTGGCTCAGCGCGGCCTCGTCCAAGTGTGGCTCAGCGCGGCCTCGTCTTGTGTGGCTCAGCGTGGCCTTGTCTATGTGTGGCTCAGCGTGGCCTTGTCTATGTGTGGCTCAGCTTGGCCTTGTCTATGTGTGGCTCAGCGTGGCCTTGTCTATGTGTGGCTCAGCGTGGCCTTGTCTATGTGGCTCAGCGTGGCCTTGTCTATGTGGCTCAGCGTGGCCTTGTCTATGTGGCTCAGCGTGGCCTTGTCTATGTGGCTCAGCGTGGCCTTGTCTATGTGGCTCAGCGTGGTCTTGTCTATGTGTGGCTCAGCGTGGCCTTGTCTATGTGGCTCAGCGTGGCCTTGTCTATGTGGCTCAGCGTGGCCTTGTCTATGTGGCTCAGCGTGGCCTTGTCTATGTGTGGCTCGTCACGTGTATAAAAAAAAAAAAAAAAAAAAAAGAAATATATATATATAATTCATAATTGGAACCCTATTATAAACTGTTAAAACAAGTTATTGAAGTTTTCATGTCTATCATGATTGTTCATTGCTAATTATTTTATTTATTTATTTATTCATTTTTCTCTCTTTTAGGTACGTCAAGATAGACAGCCGGCAAGTATATTAATTTTCCATTTCTGGGGGTAGGCTCCATTCCAATAGAATTATTCTTCCACTAGTTTTTGGGGGTCGGCTGCGCCCCTGCCTTCATCTTCAGGCAGGAAATACTGAATCCGTACCCTCGGACAGCTATTTACGAATGGGGCCTACGCCAAATACAAACATACAGCTTGCTGGGTCATAAATAAATGTATGAATTGTTTCAATATCTTCTCCGAGTCTTTCTGGTAGAAATGGAAGCTTTAGCATAAGTTCTGCCAGGAAGACTCAATTGTTAGCGTCACCTATTACCTTTTCAATCGTCCAATCACGTTCTAATAATAGAAGTATAAAAGAACCTGTGCTTACACTTGTCTGAGTTTGCAGATGCTGAACACGTCACTCGCCACCACCCACCCCTCCACCACCAAGATTGGCTCCTCCCTCAACAATAACAAGCATCTTCCCTCCATCTCCCTTACCACCACAGGATGTTCTTCCCCTCCAACCATACCACCACCACCAGGATGGTCCCTCCTAAAACGTCACGGGGGTCGGCTGCGCCCCTGCCTTCATCTTCAGGCAGGAAATACTGAATCCGTACCCTCGGACAGCTATTTACGAATGGGGCCTACGCCAAATACAAACATACAGCTTGCTGGGTCATAAATAAATGTATGAATTGTTTCAATATCTTCTCCGAGTCTTTCTGGTAGAACTAAGATTGATGTAAATACACAAAGCACTGCCATCAAGTTAGCACTTTTAAACATTCGCTCACTAAAAAAACAAACAAACAAAAAAAAAACATTTCTAATCAATGACTTTATAACCACAAACAATCTGGATTTTATGTTTCTAAATGAAACATGGCTAGAAGACAGCTGCAGTGCAACAATCCTAAATGAAGCAGCCCCTCCTAACTTCACTTACATGAGTGTTTGCAGGACTGTTAGGAGAGGTGGGGGTGTAGCTGCTCTATTTAAAGATGTCTATCAATGCAAGCAAGTGTCATTTGGTCAGTACCTGTCTTTCAAATATCTAGGAATTGTGCTGAAAGGTGCCCCACGCATTCTGTTTATTATTATTTACAGGCCTCCAAAATACTCTCCACCCTTTGTTGAAGAGGTCACAGAAATGTTATCAATAATTTCCTCAGAGTTTGACTGTTTTGCAATTGCAGGGGATTTTAATATTCACATAGATAATGCAGAAAACAAAACTACAAAAAAAAAAAAAATGATAACGGTTCTAAACACCTTTGACCTGATTCAGCATGTGCATGGACCCACACACAAAGGTGGACACACTCTGGATCTAATCATCAGTAGGGGTCTAAACATTTCATCCATTTTTACTAAGGACATAGCACTATCTGATCACTTCTGTATTTTCTTTGATATATTGATCTCTGCTACCACTGGATCTAGATCTGTCTCTGTCAGAAGGAGATGCATAAACGAGAACACAAGTGTACTATTTATGGAGGCTATATATTTAAAACCAAGCATTTCTGCAGACTCTGTTGATATTCTCCTTTATTCCTTTAACTCAAAAGTTAAGAATGTTATTGATGATATTGCTCCAATAATAGTCAGTAAGAAAACAAACAGACATAAATCAGTTTGGAGAAGATCAACAGCAGTTCAGACTATGAAAAGACAATGCAGAAAAGCCGAGCGGATGTGGAGGAAGACGAAACTTGAAATTCACTATAGCATCTATAAAGAGAGTCTTCATGCTTTTAATGTGAAATGTGAAACTAGCCACAGCTAGACAGAATTTCTTTTCAAACCTTATAAACAGTAACTTAAATAACACCCGTACTCTTTTTGCCACTGTTGAGAGACTGACAACCCCCCCCCCCAAGTCAGATTCCCAGTGATATGCTCTCAGACAGCAAATGCAATGAGTTAGCTTCTTTCTTTTCTGAGAAGATCATAAATATCAGGAAGGCGATTAGCACATCCTCAAGTAATGCAGTGGTCAGACAGATTCGGCCAAAATATCAAAAAGATACTATGTCTATTTTTGAAACAATTGATAGCAAAATTCTGGAAGACGTAGTGCAGCAACTAAAATCGTCAACCTGTTGTCTTGACTCACTTCCCACATCTTTTTCCAAATTGTGCTTGACTACTAAAAGCAGATTTCTTAGAAGTGGTGAATGCCTCACTTCTTTCTGGGACATTTCCAAACTCCTTAAAAACTGCAGTTGTTAAGCCCCTCCTGAAAAAAACAATCTTGATAACACAATTTTGAGCAATTTTAGACCAATATCTAATCTTCCTTTTATAGGCAAAATTATAGAAAAGGTAGTTTTTAATCAGCTGAACAAATACTTAAACTCAAATGGATACCTGGACAATTTTCAATCTGGTTTCCGACCGCATCACAGCACAGAGACAGCACTCATTAAGATAATAAATGATATTCGCTTAAATTGTGACTCTGGCAAAATATTGGTGCTGGTATTGCTAGATCTCAGTGCTGCGTTTGACACTGTCGACCATAACATACTACTAGAGAGATTGGAAAACTGGGTCGGGCTTTCTGGGATGGTACTCAAATGGTTCAGATCATACTTAGAAGGGAGAGGCTATTATGTGAGTATAGGAGAGCATAAGTCTAAGTGGACGTCCATGACATGCGGAGTCCCACTAGGCTCAATTCTTGCACCGCTCTTGTTTAGCCTGTATATGCTTCCACTAAGTCAAATAATGAGAAAGAACCAAATTGCCTACCACAGCTATGCTGATGATACCCAGATTTACCTAGCCTTATCTCCAAATGACTACATCCCCGTTGACTCCCTCTGCCAATGCATTGATGAAATTAATAGTTGGATGTGCCAGAACTATCTTCAGTTAAATAAGGGAAAAACTGAAGTCATTGCATTTGGAAACAAAGATGAAGTGTTCAAGGTGAATGCATACCTTGACTCTAGGGGTCAAACAACTAAAAATCAAGTCAGGGATCTTGGTGTGATTCTGGAGACAGACCTTAGTTTCAGTAGTCATGTCAAAGCAGTAACTAAATCAGCATACTATCATTTAAAAAACATTGCAAGAATTAGATGTTTTGTTTCCAGTCAAGACTTGGAGAAACTTGTTCATGCCTTTATCACCAGCAGGGTGGACTATTGTAATGGGCTCCTCACTGGCCTTTCCAAAAAGACCATTAGACAGCTGCAGCTCATCCAGAATGCTGCTGCCAGGATTCTGACTAGAACCAGAAAATCTGAGCATATCACACCAGTCCTCAGGTCCTTACACTGGCTTCCAGTTACATTTAGGATTGATTTTAAAGTACTTTTACTTGTATATAAGTCACTAAATGACCTAGGACCGAAATATATTGCAGATATGTTCACTGAATATAAACCTAACACTCAGATCACTAGGATCAAGTCAGTTAGAAATACCAAGGGTTCACACAAAACAATGGGATTCCGCCCTTAGTTACTATGCTGCCTGCAGTTGGAATCAGCTTCCAGAAGAGATCAGATGTGCTAAAACACTAGTCACATTTAAATCTAGAATCAAAACACATCTTTTTAGCTGTGCATTTATTGAGTGAGCACTGTGCAATGTCCGAACTGATTGCACTATATTTTCACTGTTTTCTTTTATTTTTTTTTATTTTTTTTTTATTTTTTTATGTTAAATCATTTTCTAACTGTTTTTAAATGTTTTAATCATTTTAAAAGTTTTAAAATTGTTTTATTTTTGTTATTATTTTTCTTCATGATTATTTTACTTTCTTTTATGTAAAGCACTTTGAATTACCATTGTGTACTAAATGTTCTATATAAATAAACTTGCCTTGCCTTGCCTTGCCTAAAATACTTGACTTTCGGAGTACAGACTGAAGAGGTTTGTCTCATGTTTTTCTTATGCATTGCAGATTCTGTGAACCGTTAACTAAATGCCAGTTATCTATATAATACATTTCTGCTCAGCCTCAAACAGATATTAATTCAAGATTTGTGATACTTCTGTATTGGAGAGAGTTGAAAAGGGTTGGGGGGTACTTTTGCAGTTACATTTTTGTGGAGCCACAGTGTTTCTGAAGGTGGAATTATTGCATATTGTTATATTATATATATATTTCACTATATTTCACTATATTTCACTGTGTCCTTTTCAGTGCATTTACTTGAGTGAAATGCACTCATGTCACCGAAGGGCTACTGTGTGATGTGTTCTTGTCTGTGTAATGACTGTCAGGCAGCTTGTGGTTGCTGTTTTCTGGGGTCTGTTACCTCCTCTCTTAATCAAATCATGTCTCTTGGCTTGAGGACATCCTTCATTAAATGTATCAGGAAGGGAGCGTATTGTGCCTCACTGAAGCACGATGGGTTTTGCTCCCTACAAATTCCTTTGTTCTATGCAAGATGGGCTAAGCATGCTGCACCCAGATGTCAGGTTTATCTGAATAAAATAGGCTTATTGTGTGGACACCCTGGTCTGTCCCTGTGGGAGAACACCCTGCCCTCCCCTATCAGCAACTATGTTAAATTAGACGATTTGCAAAAATCAGCTAGGCATTACATGTCTAAAGGAGTTGCTCCTTCAACTTTTAAAGCTTACACTTCAGCTTGGTCTTCTTTTCTAATGTTTTGCTACTCCTTTCAGATACCTTTATTTCCTATTCTGGTTACCACGGTTTGCTCGTTCCTTGTTTTTAATTTCGAAAATCGCAATTTAAAAATTTCCTCAATTCGCAGATTGCTCGCTGGGATTCAATTTTATGCTAAATATTTTAATCCCGATTTTCCAAGTCTCTTCACTGATTCTTCCGTTAGATTACTGCTCAAAGGCTTCGCTAAATCCTCTACGAATTCCCCCGACAAAAGGTTGCCTTTTTCTTTGCCTCTGTTGCAAAGATTAATCCTTTCCCTACGCAATGGCCTTTTTTCCATATACTCCAATATTCTGCTAGAAGCAGTGTTCTTAACTGCTTTCTATGGATTTATGCGCCCAGGCGAATTCACTTCAGCATCTAAACGTTTTGATCCTGTCCGTGGTCTCTGTCTCTCTGACTTACATTTCTCTCCTAACTTCTTTACACTTTTTCTTAAACACTCTAAAAATGACTCTTCTGGTTCTGGTGTTTCCATAACAATATCCAAAATAAGCAATAATTTCTGTCCCTTCACATCTATGATTAGATTCCTCAAAATTCGCCCTAGATCCTCAGATCACTCACCCCTATTCTCACTCTCTAACGGAGCTCCTCTTTCTAAAACCTGGTTCAGATCTCATCTAGTTTCTGTCCTTAAAAACTGTAGCCTATCCCCTTCCCTGTATACTGGACACTCATTTAGGATAGGAGCAGCTACTACAGCAGCCGAACGCGGCGTTCCTACAACAGCTATTAAGATTCTGGGAAGATGGTCTTCCTCCGCTTTTGAGTCTTACATAAGACCTGACCTTAAGACCATCCTCGAAGCTCAGCAAGCTCTGCAATAATAATTCAGGTAAATTCCTATGCAACTACTGGTGGTGGTGCCATGCTCTATCTATCTGTCAAAGTACAGTTTTCATAATTCATGCCATGTATTAGTTGCGTTGTTCTGCGTCACCTTGTCTATGTGTGGCTCAGTGTGGCCTTCTCTATGTGACTCTGCGTGGCCTTGCCTATGTGGCTCAGTGTGGCCTTGTCTATGTGGCTCTGCGTGGCCTTGTCTATGTGGCTCTGCGTGGCCTAGTCTATGTGTGGCTCAGCGCGGCCTCGTCTATGTGTGGCTCAGCGCGGCCTCGTCTATGTGTGGCTCAGCGCGGCCTCGTCCAAGTGTGGCTCAGCGCGGCCTCGTCTTGTGTGGCTCAGCGTGGCCTTGTCTATGTGTGGCTCAGCGTGGCCTTGTCTATGTGTGGCTCAGCTTGGCCTTGTCTATGTGTGGCTCAGCGTGGCCTTGTCTATGTGTGGCTCAGCGTGGCCTTGTCTATGTGGCTCAGCGTGGCCTTGTCTATGTGGCTCAGCGTGGCCTTGTCTATGTGGCTCAGCGTGGCCTTGTCTATGTGGCTCAGCGTGGCCTTGTCTATGTGGCTCAGCGTGGTCTTGTCTATGTGTGGCTCAGCGTGGCCTTGTCTATGTGGCTCAGCGTGGCCTTGTCTATGTGGCTCAGCGTGGCCTTGTCTATGTGGCTCAGCGTGGCCTTGTCTATGTGTGGCTCGTCACGTGTATAAAAAAAAAAAAAAAAAAAAAGAAATATATATATATAATTCATAATTGGAACCCTATTATAAACTGTTAAAACAAGTTATTGAAGTTTTCATGTCTATCATGATTGTTCATTGCTAATTATTTTATTTATTTATTTATTCATTTTTCTCTCTTTTAGGTACGTCAAGATAGACAGCCGGCAAGTATATTAATTTTCCATTTCTGGGGGTAGGCTCCATTCCAATAGAATTATTCTTCCACTAGTTTTTGGGGGTCGGCTGCGCCCCTGCCTTCATCTTCAGGCAGGAAATACTGAATCCGTACCCTCGGACAGCTATTTACGAATGGGGCCTACGCCAAATACAAACATACAGCTTGCTGGGTCATAAATAAATGTATGAATTGTTTCAATATCTTCTCCGAGTCTTTCTGGTAGAAATGGAAGCTTTAGCATAAGTTCTGCCAGGAAGACTCAATTGTTAGCGTCACCTATTACCTTTTCAATCGTCCAATCACGTTCTAATAATAGAAGTATAAAAGAACCTGTGCTTACACTTGTCTGAGTTTGCAGATGCTGAACACGTCACTCGCCACCACCCACCCCTCCACCACCAAGATTGGCTCCTCCCTCAACAATAACAAGCATCTTCCCTCCATCTCCCTTACCACCACAGGATGTTTTTCCCCTCCAACCATACCACCACCACCAGGATGGTCCCTCCTAAAACGTCACGGGGGTCGGCTGCGCCCCTGCCTTCATCTTCAGGCAGGAAATACTGAATCCGTACCCTCGGACAGCTATTTACGAATGGGGCCTACGCCAAATACAAACATACAGCTTGCTGGGTCATAAATAAATGTATGAATTGTTTCAATATCTTCTCCGAGTCTTTCTGGTAGAACTAAGATTGATGTAAATACACAAAGCACTGCCATCAAGTTAGCACTTTTAAACATTCGCTCACTAAAAAAACAAACAAACAAAAAAAAAACATTTCTAATCAATGACTTTATAACCACAAACAATCTGGATTTTATGTTTCTAAATGAAACATGGCTAGAAGACAGCTGCAGTGCAACAATCCTAAATGAAGCAGCCCCTCCTAACTTCACTTACATGAGTGTTTGCAGGACTGTTAGGAGAGGTGGGGGTGTAGCTGCTCTATTTAAAGATGTCTATCAATGCAAGCAAGTGTCATTTGGTCAGTACCTGTCTTTCAAATATCTAGGAATTGTGCTGAAAGGTGCCCCACGCATTCTGTTTATTATTATTTACAGGCCTCCAAAATACTCTCCACCCTTTGTTGAAGAGGTCACAGAAATGTTATCAATAATTTCCTCAGAGTTTGACTGTTTTGCAATTGCAGGGGATTTTAATATTCACATAGATAATGCAGAAAACAAAACTACAAAAAAAAAAAAATGATAACGGTTCTAAACACCTTTGACCTGATTCAGCATGTGCATGGACCCACACACAAAGGTGGACACACTCTGGATCTAATCATCAGTAGGGGTCTAAACATTTCATCCATTTTTACTAAGGACATAGCACTATCTGATCACTTCTGTATTTTCTTTGATATATTGATCTCTGCTACCACTGGATCTAGATCTGTCTCTGTCAGAAGGAGATGCATAAACGAGAACACAAGTGTACTATTTATGGAGGCTATATATTTAAAACCAAGCATTTCTGCAGACTCTGTTGATATTCTCCTTTATTCCTTTAACTCAAAAGTTAAGAATGTTATTGATGATATTGCTCCAATAATAGTCAGTAAGAAAACAAACAGACATAAATCAGTTTGGAGAAGATCAACAGCAGTTCAGACTATGAAAAGACAATGCAGAAAAGCCGAGCGGATGTGGAGGAAGACGAAACTTGAAATTCACTATAGCATCTATAAAGAGAGTCTTCATGCTTTTAATGTGAAATGTGAAACTAGCCACAGCTAGACAGAATTTCTTTTCAAACCTTATAAACAGTAACTTAAATAACACCCGTACTCTTTTTGCCACTGTTGAGAGACTGACAACCCCCCCCCCAAGTCAGATTCCCAGTGATATGCTCTCAGACAGCAAATGCAATGAGTTTGCTTCTTTCTTTTCTGAGAAGATCATAAATATCAGGAAGGCGATTAGCACATCCTCAAGTAATGCAGTGGTCAGACAGATTCGGCCAAAATATCAAAAAGATACTATGTCTATTTTTGAAACAATTGATAGCAAAATTCTGGAAGACGTAGTGCAGCAACTAAAATCGTCAACCTGTTGTCTTGACTCACTTCCCACATCTTTTTCCAAATTGTGCTTGACTACTAAAAGCAGATTTCTTAGAAGTGGTGAATGCCTCACTTCTTTCTGGGACATTTCCAAACTCCTTAAAAACTGCAGTTGTTAAGCCCCTCCTGAAAAAAACAATCTTGATAACACAATTTTGAGCAATTTTAGACCAATATCTAATCTTCCTTTTATAGGCAAAATTATAGAAAAGGTAGTTTTTAATCAGCTGAACAAATACTTAAACTCAAATGGATACCTGGACAATTTTCAATCTGGTTTCCGACCGCATCACAGCACAGAGACAGCACTCATTAAGATAATAAATGATATTCGCTTAAATTGTGACTCTGGCAAAATATTGGTGCTGGTATTGCTAGATCTCAGTGCTGCGTTTGACACTGTCGACCATAACATACTACTAGAGAGATTGGAAAACTGGGTCGGGCTTTCTGGGATGGTACTCAAATGGTTCAGATCATACTTAGAAGGGAGAGGCTATTATGTGAGTATAGGAGAGCATAAGTCTAAGTGGACGTCCATGACATGCGGAGTCCCACTAGGCTCAATTCTTGCACCGCTCTTGTTTAGCCTGTATATGCTTCCACTAAGTCAAATAATGAGAAAGAACCAAATTGCCTACCACAGCTATGCTGATGATACCCAGATTTACCTAGCCTTATCTCCAAATGACTACATCCCCGTTGACTCCCTCTGCCAATGCATTGATGAAATTAATAGTTGGATGTGCCAGAACTATCTTCAGTTAAATAAGGGAAAAACTGAAGTCATTGCATTTGGAAACAAAGATGAAGTGTTCAAGGTGAATGCATACCTTGACTCTAGGGGTCAAACAACTAAAAATCAAGTCAGGGATCTTGGTGTGATTCTGGAGACAGACCTTAGTTTCAGTAGTCATGTCAAAGCAGTAACTAAATCAGCATACTATCATTTAAAAAACATTGCAAGAATTAGATGTTTTGTTTCCAGTCAAGACTTGGAGAAACTTGTTCATGCCTTTATCACCAGCAGGGTGGACTATTGTAATGGGCTCCTCACTGGCCTTTCCAAAAAGACCATTAGACAGCTGCAGCTCATCCAGAATGCTGCTGCCAGGATTCTGACTAGAACCAGAAAATCTGAGCATATCACACCAGTCCTCAGGTCCTTACACTGGCTTCCAGTTACATTTAGGATTGATTTTAAAGTACTTTTACTTGTATATAAGTCACTAAATGACCTAGGACCGAAATATATTGCAGATATGTTCACTGAATATAAACCTAACACTCAGATCACTAGGATCAAGTCAGTTAGAAATACCAAGGGTTCACACAAAACAATGGGATTCCGCCCTTAGTTACTATGCTGCCTGCAGTTGGAATCAGCTTCCAGAAGAGATCAGATGTGCTAAAACACTAGTCACATTTAAATCTAGAATCAAAACACATCTTTTTAGCTGTGCATTTATTGAGTGAGCACTGTGCAATGTCCGAACTGATTGCACTATATTTTCACTGTTTTCTTTTATTTTTTTTTATTTTTTTTTTTATTTTTTTATGTTAAATCATTTTCTAACTGTTTTTAAATGTTTTAATCATTTTAAAAGTTTTAAAATTGTTTTATTTTTGTTATTATTTTTCTTCATGATTATTTTACTTTCTTTTATGTAAAGCACTTTGAATTACCATTGTGTACTAAATGTTCTATATAAATAAACTTGCCTTGCCTTGCCTTGCCTAAAATACTTGACTTTCGGAGTACAGACTGAAGAGGTTTGTCTCATGTTTTTCTTATGCATTGCAGATTCTGTGAACCGTTAACTAAATGCCAGTTATCTATATAATACATTTCTGCTCAGCCTCAAACAGATATTAATTCAAGATTTGTGATACTTCTGTATTGGAGAGAGTTGAAAAGGGTTGGGGGGTACTTTTGCAGTTACATTTTTGTGGAGCCACAGTGTTTCTGAAGGTGGAATTATTGCATATTGTTATATTATATATATATTTCACTATATTTCACTATATTTCACTGTGTCCTTTTCAGTGCATTTACTTGAGTGAAATGCACTCATGTCACCGAAGGGCTACTGTGTGATGTGTTCTTGTCTGTGTAATGACTGTCAGGCAGCTTGTGGTTGCTGTTTTCTGGGGTCTGTTACCTCCTCTCTTAATCAAATCATGTCTCTTGGCTTGAGGACATCCTTCATTAAATGTATCAGGAAGGGAGCGTATTGTGCCTCACTGAAGCACGATGGGTTTTGCTCCCTACAAATTCCTTTGTTCTATGCAAGATGGGCTAAGCATGCTGCACCCAGATGTCAGGTTTATCTGAATAAAATAGGCTTATTGTGTGGACACCCTGGTCTGTCCCTGTGGGAGAAAAGGGGGAGGCTGGGTAAATGAATTGCTGTGGGGTGTTTCAGCACTGAAGGAAAGTGGAGAGAAGAGGACAGGGCAAGGAAGGAGATTGCTTGGCTTAGCAGTTCCATCTGGCTCTCCTAGATTCTATGTCAGAGTCAGAGAAACTGTTTCCCATAAAAGAGCTAAAGGAAGCCAGCGGAAGCCGAATGTTCTACAAGGACAAGAACATTACTGGGAAAGTCGCTAAGCCTGGGGCGAATCGACAAGTTGGCTGCCATGGCCCTTCCTCCACTTTCCGTACTCCTCCTCCTCACTCCCCCTTTCCAAAAGAACAAGAGACAGCCCAGACTGATCGGAATTCCATCTGTTGGGGAATGGCCAAGTGACAGCAGAGAAATACAGTCATCTGGTCTCCATTTCTGTCAGGCTGGTGTTCTAGCTTACATCTTACAGCTGGGAGAGGAGAAGGGAAAGAAGAGTGTGGCAAAGGACTAGAAAGAGGGAGTGTGCTGGCACTATCAGGTTTCTTGTCCATTTTTCACACATCACCCCACATACTAACAGGAGATGTTTAGAAAGATGCAAACCCTCCCCCAACACATGCATACACACAAGCCCTCTTCTAAAGGGCCCAAGAAGAGCACACAGTTATCAGAAGTCAAGACACGCTTTATATGTTACCCTTGTGAGATATCATCAGGAAACATGGTGTTAGCTTTCACTGTTATGCTGACGATACTCAGCTCTATATTTCTTTGCGGCCCGGTGAAACACACCAACTTGAAAAATTAATGGAATGCATAGTCGATATAAAAAACTGGATGACGAGTAATTTATTACTGCTAAATTCGAAAAAAAAAAAACAGAGGTGTTAATTATAGGACCTAAAAACTCTGCTTGTAATAACCTAGAACACGGTCTAAGACTTGATGGTTGCTCTGTCAATTCTTCTTCATCATTTAGGAACCTAGGTGTGCTATTTGATCGCAATCTTTCCTTAGGAAGCCACATTTCTAGCATTTGTAAAACTGCATTTTTCCATCTCAAAAATCTATCTAAATTACGGCCTATGCTCTCAATGTCAAATGCAGAAATGTTAATCCATGCATTTATGACCTCAAGGTTAGATTATTGTAATGCTTTATTGGGTGGTGGTTCTGCACGCTTAGTAAACAAACTACAGCTAGTCCAAAATGCAGCAGCAAGAGTTCTTACTAGAACCAGGAAGTATGACAATATTAGCACGGTCCTGTCAACACTGCACTGGCTCCCTATCAAACATCGTATAGATTTTAAAATATTGCTTATTACTTATAAAGCCCTGAATGGTTTAGCACCTCAGTATTTGAATGAGCTCCTTTTACATTATAATCCTCTGCGTCCGCTGCAATTTGATAATACCTAGAATATCAAAATCAACTGTGGGCGGCAGATCCTTTTCCTATTTGGCGCCTAAACTCTGGAATAACCTACCTAACATTTTTCAGGAGGCAGACACACTCTTGCAGTTTAAATCTAGATTAAAGACCCATCTATTTAACCTGGCTTACACATACTAATATGCTTTTAATATCCAAATCCGTTAAAGGATTTTTAGGCTGCATTAATTAGGTAAACCGGAACCGGGAACACTTCCCATAACACCCTATGTACTAGCTACATCAGTAGAAGAATGGCATCTACACTAATATTTGTCTGTTTCTCTCTTATTCGAGGTCACCGTAGCCACCAGATCCAGTCTGTATCCAGATCAGAGGGTCACTGCAGTCACCCGGATCCAGTACGTATCCAGACCAGATGGTGGATCAGCACCTAGAAAGGACCTCTACATCCCTGAAAGACAGCGGAGACCAGGACAACTAGAGCCCCAGACACAGATTCCCTGTAAAGTCCTTGTCTCAGAGGACCACCAGGACAAGACCACAGGAAACAGATGATTCGTCTGCACAATCTGACTTTGCTGCAGCCTGGAATTGAAATACTGGTTTTGTCTGGTCAGAGGAGAACTGGCCCCCCAACTGAGCCTGGTTTCTCCCAAGATTTTTTTCTCTATTCTATCAACGATGGAGTTTCGGTTCCTTGCCGCTGTCGCCTCTGGCTTGCTTAGTTGGGGTCATTTCATCTACAGCGATATCGTTGACTTGATTGCAAATAAATGCACAGACACTGTTTAACTGAACAGAGATGACATCACTAAATTCAATGATGAACTGCCTTTAACTGTCATTTTGCAGTATTGACACACTGTTATCCTAATGAATGTTGTTCAGTTGCTTTGACGCAACGTATTTTGTTTAAATCGCTATATAAATAAAGGTGACTTGACTTGACTTGACTCGGACAACAGATCAGAACAAAAAGCAAAACAACAAAAGAGCATGTGAATCTAGCATGCAAGTCTTTGGCAGCCAGCATACACTCAGACATGCACGTGTGCATGCTCTTCTACTCCCATTTAAGAGTATGCTCCAAAGTATTCTCTACTGATCATATTCACTCTATGGATCATTTAGACTTGAATTATTACAATAATCTTGCATTAAAGGGGGGGTGAAATGCTATTTCATGCATACTGAGTTTTTTTACACTGTTAAAGATTTGGATTCCCATGCTAAACATGGACAAAGTTTCAAAAATTAAGTTGTACATTTGAAGGAGTATTTTTGTTCCAAAAAAACCTCTTCCGGTTTGTCACAAGTTTCGGAAAGTTTTTTTCGAGTATGGCTCTGTGTGACGTTAGATGGAGCGGAATTTCCATATATGGGTCCTAAGTGCGCGCTCTTCTGCCGGAAGAGCGCGCGCTCCCGTATAGCAGAGCACTGAGAGGCTGAGCACAGCCTGATCAGAGCGAGAGCCTTGGTTGCCAGGGCAAGACAACCCTGCACAGATTACCAAAAGAGAAACAGCATTAAGGGACCAGTGGATGGAGTTTATTTTTACAGAGCATCAACAGAGTTGTGCAAGTGTTTTTGTTTGTTCCCTGCATTTCGGATTGCACATCGTTTATTTCTTAAGGATAATGCAGTCCCAACGAAAAAGGGTCACGATCGTGTGTTGGAACCGCAGGCGGTGAGTAAAACTGCTTCAAATATCTCTGTGTTGTTAACTTAGCTATCAGCGCGTAAGCACATCAAGTAAACAACATGCGATGTTCATCAAACTGCACTTTCCACATGTACAGCTTAAAAAATAAATAAAATAAAAAAAGACGACATAAAGTGGAACTTAGTCATTGTCCAAAACCGCTAAGCAAATATATACAGTTTCAGTACATACCACATAGCATACCGCCTTTGCTGATGCTGCTCTTGTTAAATTTCAGCCTCTGGATCTGTGTCACAGCTTCCACATGCTCTCAACTCAAAAGCCTACTGGCGCTCGTGATTCTTTAGCTCCGCCCACACGTCACGCCTCTAGGTGCTCGTGTTTTTCCGGGAAAAATCGGTACAGACTATCTTTCTCTTATAAATATAATAAAAATAAAGACTTTTTGGAGTTATGAAGGATGCAGTACTACTCTATAGGTACTCAAGATTAACAGGATATTGAGTGAAAACGAGCATTTCACCCCCCCTTTAAGTTATGGTACACTTTATAATAGTATATTTTATAATAGTACATATCAGTAGCGTAGCCAGAAAAGAGACTCTGGGTGTGCATATGAAAAGCTGGGTGTGTCACATTTATTGTCAGATTTCTGTGCAAAATTATGGGATAGTATTTTTTCGCACTGCTTCCGTCCAACCATACTCCTATGGTAATTTGCAGGTCATGTCAAAATGTAGTTAACTGTTAAATGTAATAATTTTCTTCCAAGTACGAAAATTCTGAACTTCTGGTACGATACTTGGACATTTCCAATCTGGTGGACATCCAGAGTCATGGTACAAGATGGCCACTTGTCAAGTGCCTCTGCACAGAATGACAGCCACAGTTGACCCTCCAGAGTCAAGTCAGGTTCCCGTTGACCCTCCAGAGTCGAGTCAGGTTCCCGTTGACCCTCCAGAGACGAGTCAGGTTCCTGTTGACCCTCCAGAGTCGAGTCAGGTTCTCGTTGACCCTCCAGAGTCGAGACAGTTTCCTGCATAAGCTCCTGCATTCCCCTGAGTACTTCAACACCTCTGAAAGAGCAATTTTCTTTCACAAAAGAGAGACGGGCTGATTTGTGTTTTTTTTTAAAACGTCCGTGTGTTTCTGGGTGCGATCGATACATCGCTCCTCGTGACGGCTACGATTGATGTGTCACGTGTCCGGGCTTCCAGCATGCTGAGACTGCGTTCGTGGATGGCTCATGTTCTCATTGCGGGGACATGACCATCTCGGCATTGAGATTGAGACTCAATTACCTTAAAAGGTATAGAGTCCCCTCTGCCACACCCCGTTCTAGCTCTTTAAAAAAGAGGGCTACTTCGGCTGGTGGCCAGGGTGATCTGAGGGTTACTGTGTGGGCTTCCCCGACGAGCCAACCTCCTTAGGCCACACCCCCCTCACATATGCCGCAGCCGGTTGAGTTTGCGGATGAGTTTGCTGGACCCTCTCAGGCTCCTGACATCTCATTCGGGTCGGAAGAGGACCGTATATCGATCGCCGCATCACATGGCGGGCTTGAGTCCTCGGGAGATGAGGATTCGGCTGCGTCGCCTTGCCAGTTTCCATGCAAAGCCGGCTCGAGAATGCTTCGCGTTCTCACGCCCTCTTTGCTACTTGGAGTCAAATGAGTGCCTGCAATCCGGCCCCACTAAGGGACGCTATGGCTCCCATGTCGCGGCTGTCTGCTCCACCGTGGGTTCGCCTGTAGTCCCCTTGACCCCGCTGGTTCATTTTCTGGGAGCCTGGCTAGAGCTCCCCAGGCCTTACCGCTGGCTAATCCAGACGCTCAGGCTCGGCTACGCGATTCAGTTCACCAGGCGTCCCCCCAGGTTTCAGGGTGTCCGCGCGACGATGGTGGGCAAAGATGTCCCTGTCATGCGCGCGGAGGTCACGACCCTGCTAGCAAAGGGCGCAATAGATCCGGTCCATCCAGCCGACATGAAGTCCGGCTTTTACAGCCCTTACTTAATAGTACCCAAGAAGACAGGTGGGTTATGGCCAATCCTGGACTTGCGTGCCTTGAACCTTGCGTGCCAACTCCCATTCAAGATGCTAACACCCAAGCGCATTTCAAATACATTCGTCCGATCGATTGGTTTGCACTGTTCGACCTGAAGGACGTCTACTTTCATGTCTCCATTCTTCCTCGACACAGACCGTTTCTTCGGTTTGCTTTCGAGGGGCAGGCATATCAGTACAAGGTTCTCCCATTCGGGTTGGCCCTGTCTCCCCGCGTCTTTACGAAGGTCGCAGAGGGAGCCCTGGCTCCTCTCAGGGAACAAGGTGTCCGTATCCTCAACTACCTCAACGACTGGCTGATCCTAGCTCACTCTCGAGAGCGGTTGTGCGAGCACAGGGATCTGGTGCTCAGACACCTCAACCGACTGGGTCTTCAGGTCAACTGGGAAAAGAGCAAGCTCTCTCCTGTGCAGATGATCTCTTTTCTCGGTATGGAAATAGACTCAGTTGCCATGTTCGCGCGGCTAATGAACAAGAGTGTGCAGTCACTTTCAGAGGCTCCTGGGGCATATGGCATCCGCAGTGGCAGTCATACTGCTCGGATTACTCCATATGAGACTGCTTCAGCACTGGCTTCACGACCGAGTCCAGAGTTGGGCATGGCAACAGGGCACGCTCCGAGTGACCATCACTCCGGCCTGCCGCCGAAACTTTACCCCGTGGTTGGACCCCTCGTTTCTATGGGCAGGCGTGCCCCTAGAACCGGTGTCCAGACATGTTGTTGTGTCAACAGATTCCTCTGCCACGGGCTGGGGTGCCATGTGCAACGGGCATGCTGCGTCGGGCTCCTGGACAGGACCCCGACTTCAGTGGCATGTCAATTGCCTCGAGTTGCTAGTAGTATGGCTTGTTCTGCAACGCTTCAGGGCCCTGCTGAAGGACAAGCACATTCTGGTCCGTACGGACAACACTGCAACTGTAGCGTACATCAACCGTCAGGGTGGTCTATGCTCCCACCGCATGTCGGAACTCGCTCGCCATCTTCTCTTGTGGAGTCACAAGCATCTGAGATCACTTTGTGCCATTCATATTCCAGGCAGGCTCAATCGTGCAGCCGCCAAGCTCTCACGGCAGCAGTCTCACCCCGGGGAAAGGAGACTCCACCCCCAGTTGGTTCAGCAGATTTGGGAACGTTTCGGAGACGCTCAGGTAGACCTGTTTGCCTCTCCAGAAAATTCCCACTGCCAGTTGTTTTACTCCCTGACTGAGGGCACTCTCGGCACGGACACCATGGCACACAGCTGGCCGCTGGGTCTGCGAAAGTATGCGTTTGCCCCTGCGAAAGTATGCGTGAGCCTTCTTGCACAGACGTTGTGCAAGATGAGGGAGGATGAGGAGCAGGTTCTCATGGTTGCGCCTTTTTGGCACAGCCGGACCTGGTTCCCCGAACTTGTACTCCTCGCGACAGCCCCTCCCTGGCCAATTCCTCTGAGGAAGGACCTTCTTTCTCAGAGACGGGGCACCCTCTGGCACCCACGTCCTGATCTGTGGAACCTACATGTGTGGGTTCTGGACGGGTCACGGAAGGTTTAGGTACCTTGCCACCACAGGTGGTAGCTACCATCACTTCAGCTAGAGCCGTGTCCAACAGACACGCCTATGTTTTGAAGTGGAACCTCTTCGTCAGGTTCGGACTGATTAGAATTCGGGCCGGCTAGCTCTCACGTTATCTTGAGACCCCGGCCTGGGTACGTGCCCAAAGTTCCCACCACTCCTTTAGGGATCAGGTGGTGAACTTGCAAGTGCTGCCCCTGGAGCAGGCAGTCCCAGCCCTTGTGCTGCTCTGTCCAGTATGTGCACTCCACACCTTCATGGACAGAACTCAGTGCCTTAGGACCTCAGAGCAGCTCTTTGTCTGTTACAGAGGCCAGCAGAAGGGAAAGGCTGTCGCCAAGCAGAGGTTATCCGACTGGATAGTGGATGCTATTGTCCTGGCTTATCAGGCTCAAGACCTGCCATACCCCACTAGGGGTGAGAGCTCACTCAACTAGGAGTGTAGCTCCCTCCTGGGGGCTGACGCATGGCCCCTCACTAACAGGCATCACTCTGCTGGCCTTACGACAGGGTGTTATCACTCACACGGGTCGCTGGAAGACAGCCATGTGGCGTTTTGTAAGGGACCCCATTCGTAACGTCTAATGTGACCGGATGAAAGGGAACGTCTTGGTTAAGTATGTAACCCTCTTTCCTGAAGGAGGGAACGGAGACATTACGTCCCCTTGCCACATTGCTGTTGCGCTGAATGGCCGGGTCACTGGCTGATGTAAAAATTTTGTGTCTTATTTATATCACATTATAAGCAATATCACACAAGCAGCAATAGCTATATCAAACTGTGCTGATCTATCACAAGTTTAAATGTGATTTTATTTAACAGTTAATACAATACAATATTGTCTGTTTTTGCTCAATTTTACAAATAAAATTTTACCTTTAAAGCAATGGTGTAGCCACGGCTGTGCCACCTGTAATATGACACCAAAAAAATAAATGCAAAATATTTTTCAATTAAAAAAAAATATTTTGAACTGCGTCCTCTAGGGTTCGCTATGGGGAACACCTCGTCGTAACCCGTGTCTGAAGCATACATTGAAAAAACACCAACGAGTTGGCCGGCGACAGCCTATGATGTCACTACCTGCTTGACTATAAACAGGTACCGGGAGAACACGTCACTCACTTTCTTCATCTTCACTGACTGTTCTGTTTGAAGCGTGCATCTGAAAGAACTGGTAAGAGTGATCTTTCTCTGTCTATGTCTCTGTCTACTACTCAACCTTGCACCAATAAAATGTGCAACACTTAGTTTTTTTTTTTTTACCAAATTATATGTAATAATAGGCCCTATCTAATTATTATATTAGTTAACTTCCATTGGAAAGGTTTCCATGACCTCTCGCGAGATCTTGGCAAAAATCTTTATTCCAAAACATGATGCATGATGGGATACACTAAGATAGTCAGTATTACGTGTGTGTTAAGGGCACTGCACTTTGGTGTTTTTACCGCAAGAGTGAGTATTTGGACATGGCACAAGAATGCAAAGATGGGACTAGTGTTCTCTTGGAGAACAGTCTTGCCAGGCTACCTTGAAAGAGTGAACTGAAGTACGCGAGAACACAGAACACATCTTTGTGAGAACTGAGATTTGCTGTGATCTTGTTTCTAACTCCCAGGATGTTAAAAGCATGGGCATTGGTAGGATTATCATTTGGGGCTCGAGCTAAGGATGGGCGATATGGGCTTAAATATATATTACAATAATTTCTGGGTTTTATTGTGATAATGATAACAATAAAAATAACAATAACTCAGGGAATCCTGTTTATTAATAGAAAAGTATTACCTTTCTTATTTTTGCCCAAAATAGGGTGGTGTGAGCATTACTGAGTACCAGAGATGCTCACAAGTCTCTGAGCTAGAGTCCAAGTCAAGTCTCAAGTCTCTGAGCTAGAGTCCAAGTCAAGTCTCAAGTCTCTGAGCTAGAGTCCAAGTCAAGTCTCAAGTCTCTGAGCTAGAGTCCAAGTCAAGTCTCAAGTCTCTTTATTATATTAAGTCTCTGGTTATAATAAATGTTGCATCACGTACAGCGACCCATCCAAGCTGCTTAGAACACTGCATAGCTATATATAAGTAATTCAAAGCATGTAATATGTTATTATGACAACTCTATCTATTAGCATACAATATCAACTTTGATTTTGGTATATAATCAGTGTAAACAGGCTATTGCAACATGACAAAAACACCAAGAATGCTTTACTTTTAAGTTAATATCTGTATTTTGCATTTATGGATTCAGTAATGGCCTTCTGTCTGTCCTGGCTGTATAGCTGCACACCTCTTGTCTGGCTTAAGAATGAACAAAGCTACGCTGACTTATGTTATTCATACAATACCTACTCACAAATAAAAATCAAAAACAAAGCCGGCTGCAATGAATTTCTGTGCAAAACAACTTTTACTACAAACACTTCCACACAAGAACATTGTTATCACACAAGAACATTTTGATAGAGAACCAAAAATATTTAAAGTAGATAAAATTAGAATAAATAAAATGGAAATTACTACTATTACTACTGTAAACTTTGCAAATAGGACATCAGCCCCTTCAAGTCAATGAACAATAACAAAGTGGGCTGCAATGAATATCTGTGCAAAACGTCATGGCTCCGCTCCTACCCAATGACAGAGGCACGCAGGTTTTTTTCCACTGGAGTACTCACGTGAAGGGTGCGTGCACAACTAATAACTAATATCATCACGCTATAAAGGGTTGGCCCTATAACTGTTCTGTCTCGCGGAGGAGCTCATTTGTGTGCATCTGTGTGAAGCACGCGCTATGAAACACGCATAGGAAAAAAGAGCGACAGAAAGAACGGCTCTCCTCCAGCCGTGACTCGGCTCCCATCGTTCATGTTTATGAGCCGTTCAAAAGAATCGGTTCGTTCGCGAACGTCACAGCTCTAACAGCGAGCTCATCTGACGTTTACTAAAAATTAACATTGTTCACAAGTCCCGGAGCTCGAGTCCGAGTCGAGTCTGAAGTCTTTCGAGGACGAGTCTCAAGTCGAGTCTGAAGTCACTGTTTGTGCGACTTAAGTCGCACTCGAGTCCGAGTCTCAAACTCGAGTCCCCATCTCTGCTGAGTACACATGTAATGTAATTACTGTTAAATTCATACTGGAATCTGGAGGGCACCCTTGGGCAGAACCTCCACACATGCATAGCAGAAGTAATACTTTAGCGAGGTCTGCAACGGGAGCGCGAGTGAGGAGACAAGCGGTGGTAAGTGGATCAGGTGAAAGACGACTAAACACCTGGGTCTCGTTACAGTGATTGGTGTGGGGAACCGGCATTTAAGCCGGCAGAGGACCGATGGAGAGCGAGAGAGACGGGGACTCATGGGAGTAAGGAGCTGGAGAGCTGCCGACCGAGAGAGACGAAGACTGCAATATTGCAACATAGAAAGAGACCGTGAAGTGCGCGCACCTGCTACGTTTGTTTGTTTTGTTTTATTATTGTTTAAATAAAGTATCCCATGAGCCCCGTATGCCGACCCCGGTCTCCTTCCTCTTTATAAAACTGAACATACTATACTGGTGCCGAAACCCGGGAGGAAGGAGAACGATTCCGCCATGCAGACTCCGTCAGGACCATCGGGAACCGCGTTTGCGGACATCATAACATCGCTCACAGGCCTGCATCAGGGACAACACAAAGCCCTGCTGGATCTGCGGGCCGACCATGATCACCTGTTCCAGGCCATGATGCAGGCTCAGCAGGAGGACCGCGAGCTGTTCCGGAGCTTGCTGGACCGGGAGGGTCAGACGAGCTCGGCCTCCCCCAGTGCCGGCCCCACCCCCCACATGCCGCTCACGAAGATGGGGCCAACCGGTGACCCGGAGGCGTTCCTCGATCTCTTCAATAGAACTGCTGAGGCATGTGGGTGGCCGATGGACAGCTGGCCCATCTGGGTGATCCCACTGCTGTCGGGGGAGGCACAGAAGGCTGCACAACAACTGCCCGTCCTGAACCTCCTGGTCTATGCCGACCCGAGAAGAGCCATCCTCCAGAGGGTCGGCCTCAGCCTCGAGCAACACCGTCAGTGCTTCCAGTCGCTTTGTCTTGACACAGCAGCTCCGGGACTTGTGCCGCAAATGGCTGTTGGCCAGAGGAAGCGACGCCGAGACCATCATCAGCATGGTGGTACTGGAACAGTTCATCTCCCAAAGAGGACTGCCCAGTGGGTCCAGTGCCACCACCTGGCATCGCTGGATCTGGCCATCCAACTGGCGGAGGATCAGCAGGCGGCGTGCTTTGGGATCGGCGAGCCCCTTCCTTCTGTTTCTCTCTCTCTCGCTTCCCCTGTCTCCCTTTTGTAATGTTGATTTTTCTTCATTGTTACTACCTTATGCACTTCAACTGTTTTGAGATGAAACATATGACCTGGAAATGGTCTTTATATATTAGCCAGTGCTCGACATTAACGCTTGTCCGGGACAAGTGGATTTTGTGAAGGGGCAAGTGAAAGAAAATTTTACTTAAGTAACCTGATCAAAATTTGTATAACAAACAATAACTAGGGCATCAACGAAACTTTGAAGAGAATAATTCTGATTTTATTACTTTCAGTGTAAACGGTGACTAATAACAGATAATGTATTGACAGTATCAAGGTGAGGGTACGGAGAAATCAACACTATAAGTTAGGGATGTGCAACAGTGATCGAGTACTCGACCGCGACAGCGATGATCGATCACGTAAACGATGATCGAAATTATTATAATTTTTTTTTTTGATTGGTTATGGCAGTACGTTGGGCGGCGCCCTGATCTCTGATTGGTTAGCTTCCCACTTGATGCCTCAAAAGACGTAAGAAGACATAATAATGGCCTCAAAGTCACGTAGTGATGGCTGGCTTCCCTTTGAGAAGAACGAGGAAAAAACAGTTCAGGGTAAGCTGTGCAGCGCCAAGCTTTCACACAAATCTACAACAAATACAATGCGCTATCATCTAAAATTTGTACATAAAATATTTGGCGATAACAGAGCGGCAACTCAGACGAGCATTGAATCACTTGCCGTAAGACCTAAATGCAACACAGGCAGAACCGAGAAGACGACAAAGCTATTCGCTGAAATGGTGGTGAAAGATTTGCTGCCCATTAGTTTCAGGGACAGAGAAGGTTTACTTGTCCAGTGGTACCTGCTGTTCCTGCAACATCTGTTCCAGCGGAGCGAATTTATTCCTCTAAATGTGAACAGGCAGCGCACTCGGCTCTCATCTGAGCACGTAGACCGACTTATGTTTTTGAATAGTCATTTGAATGTTTCACCGGTCGTGGTAAATAATATATATTTTTTAAAATTTTATTATTATTATTTTAGTTTTGAGTTTTAGCCATAGTTAAAATATCTAGGCTATTTGGTCTCTGTTTTATAGTACCTTATAATAGTTGTTTGGTTAAACTTGTTGGACTTTTTTCTTATCTTTTAAAAACTACGTTTCACCGCTGGATCAAAATATGCTGCTAAAGTTATACTGGAAGACAATGTTTTGTTTAAAAAATGCCGTTGAATAAAGTAGCAAAAAAATAAAAAGTATCTTTGTGTGTTAATTTTTAAATCATAGACAAGTAATGAAATGGTTTTTATAAAATAAAAATGCATTTGTAGCCTAATTACATTATATTTGTAGAGATGACGAAAATCCAAATTATTTGTTTGTCATAGTTTTTATCTTAAATATATTTTAAATCTCATTCAATTATTTAGCAATAATCAGTGATTTCCGTGCTGTTCAAAAATATTTATATAATATTTTGGTTGATCAAAAAGTGCAAATTGAATACAAAATATTAATTAAATATTAAAATACATAAAAAAAATAACGATAGTGACACTAATGTGAATTAATTTCACTTTCGTGTTTGTAAAGCGCAATCCGATCGAGTTACACTTTTGGTCAAGTTCACATCTGCATCGGCGAAATTTTTTCAGGTAAAAGTTGCAAGAGCTAGACTACGTCTGATTAATTAACATGAACAATTATGCTGAAATCGCTGCATATCAGCGATTCATTTCATGCTCATATAAGCAATGCCCGATAATGATATTGCTCTTAAATGTTCTATTTTTCTATTTTTATTATTGATATTTTATTACTGATGTTATAATAATGCAGCCGAGCTTTTTTTTTTTTTTGTCATATTTGTGGGCATAATTCAATTCATATGGCTTCGAAAACGCGCAGGTTTATGGAAAATAAAACTTAACTTAAAAATAAAACTTAATTACAACTATTACACTTAATAACGTAGATGAAAATATAGCACAAATCTGCCATACATTTATAATGAGAACTTTATAGGAATCTATAGTAAAATCTGTCCTTGCCCATCTTTCAGCGCGCTGTCATGAAAACGCATTAGCGGGAGCTCGCTCTCTCTCTCTCGCTCTTTCTCTCTCTCTCTCTCTCTCTCTCTCTCTCTCTCTCTCTCTGTCTAACTCATAACTTAGCATCCTATTGTGCTGATACAAGTTGTAATGTTACGTCTGATATGTATCTCAGTTATCTGATTTATCATAGGATGTGTCATAGAATTAGCTTCCGTTTATTGGTATAGGCTACTCTTCACCTCAGGCAGATATTTCTAGCTCCTTTATTAATAACATTGCATCATCATAATCATTATCTAACCTGTCCTAATCATGTGTTCATGTTTTCATAGACAGATTTTCATGTCAGATTTTTTTTTTTTTTTTTTTTTTCATTTTCATAACAATCTTCAGATTTTTTCATTATATACATTATGACCATGCCCCGCCCCCGCATAAGCCCCATCCCCGATTAATCGATTAATCGTTTTTGAAACCTATCGATGATCGAAATGAGAAATTTCCCAAAATGCCCATCCCTACTATAAGTGCAACAGCACACACAAAGAAACACATATTGTGGTAGAAAAAATATAAATATTCTGTATAATACTGTATGTGCAACATCACGCGACCAGGAGTGATGTTTTTCCATCTTTCAGCTCGATTGCAAATGTGATATTGATTTTATACATCTTCAGTTAAATAAACAAGTAATATTAACTGACTTACATTTTAGACACATTATGGGACATTTTTGTTCCATTTCAAACGAAAATAGTTCTATAGCAAAGTCAAAGCAGAACAGCCCCGCATCTGCGAGCAACAGTCTTTCGTTACTAAATGATTCATTTTTAAACAAGTCAATGTTTCAGTGAGCTATTCATAAAAATGGTTACTTGCTTCATTTATTGAATGAATCAGCCGTTTGAACAAATCGGTTGAATCAACGATCCACTCATTAAGACAGTGACTTGCTACCACCTACTGGTGGTTTAATATCATATTTAAAAATATCGTTGTATTTTTCCAACATTTCATATTTTGTATGTCAAAAAAGTTAAACATTTTTCTAATAACATAATTTCTTAATTTGGACTGATGGAATTTGTTGATACTGATTTCATTTTAATAGTAATAACAACCATAATGTCTTATTATTCTAATTTAATGTAAGGATAACATGTAAGAATTCAACGTAAATGTAGACATCTACATTATATTTTTAAAAGTTAGAAAGTTTAATCTTTTTAAGTTAAAAAGTGTAAAAGCAATCAATTTAAGGCAAATATCAAAAATATACTGATTAAAGTAATACCTGATAGAGCACTGATTAGACTGCTTCAGAATAAATTACATTTGTGCAAAAAACAAAACTTTTTTCCCTGAAAGGTAAATTAGTGTTAGTATTTTGTAAGTATTAACTGTCCATATATTGCACTTGAAAAAGAAGCTATTGTGCTGAATTATACATATATATATATATATATATATATATATATATATATATATATATATATATATATATATATATATATATATATATATGTGTGTGTGTGTGTGTCTGACCAGCTAGTTGTGTCTCAGGCTTGTTACATCTGGCCCAGCCCTCTGGCTGCTACCGTAGGCGCACACCAGGCTCAACATCCCTGGTGAGTCGGTACAGTCAGCAGCTGCTAATGCCGAACCCCGGGGGCCGGTTAACTAACCCGGAAAAGCTTGGGCGCGTGGAGCCCTTGGTGGAGGAAATTCCACCTAAACGGGTCTTTGGACCTTCTACTGCAAACAGGACCATCTCCAGTCGTCTTGACTATGTCTTGCCACTGGGTACAGATGTGGCTGGTCGAGAGAGTGAGGTTGAATGCTGCGCAAATCACCCTCACTTAAATCCAAGTTCTCTGCGCAGGTCATGGCACTTTTTCTTACCATCGTCATTATCCAAGTCCTGTGGTGATGGGTGAGCGACAAAGCAGCAGGCACGGATATGCTGGAAGCTGTAGCCGCAAACATGCACACAGGGGGCTCAGGATATTGGTCGTTCCCTCACTGGACCGAAGCAGCAGTGAAGTCCAAGCACCCTGAGTGACTGAGCAGCCCTATTCAGGATCACACTGCTCACCTCCGTAGTGAGAAAAGGGTTAGAAAAGGTAAACACCTAAACATTGTCTGCTTCAAAACATCCTGGCCAGCCTACCGCAGCTGGCGGGATCCCGTACTTGCGGTCGAAAAACAGAAAGAAAAACAAATAAAATGAAAAAGACCAAAGTGATACCACTCACTGTTGACGCCTGGAATGTGCGCACCTTGATGGACACAACTGGATCAAAAAGACCTGAGAGACGCACCGCCCTCGTGGTCAGAGAGCTAGCCAGATATAATGTGGATGTTGCTGCCCTTAGTGAGACCCGATTGGCCAATATTGGACAAGTGACTGAAGTGGGTGCAGGTTACACATTCTTCTGGAGCGGACGAGGCCAGGAGGAGAGACGTGATGCTGGTGTTGGTTTTGCAGTAAAAAATCACCTGGTTAACCAACTGGCAAGCCAACCCAAGGGGATAAACGACCGTTTAATGACCTTACAGCTCCACCTATTTGGTAAAAAGGTGGCCACCATCATCAGTGCCTATGCCCCTACCATGACCAACTCTGACGAGATCAAAACCAAGTTTTATAATGACTTGGAAGTCCTTATTGCTGCTACAGCCAGCTTGGATAAACTTCTGATACTGGGTGATTTCAACACCAGAGTTGGAAGTGACCATAGATCATGGAATGGAGTCATAGGTGCACATGGTATTGGAAAATGTAACAGCAATGGTCTTCTACTGCTGCAAACATGCTCTGAATTTGACCTACTCATCACCAACACGATATTCCAACTACCAAAGCTTAAGAAAACTTCATGGATGCATCCTCGTTCACACCACTGGCACTTGATTGACTACGTCATCGTGAGGAGGAGCGACCGGCACGATGTCAGGGTGACCAAGGCTATGTGTGGTGCTGAATGTTGGACTGACCATCGTCTCATTATCTCCAAACTTAACATCCGGATTAAGCCTAGCAGACGCCCACAAGGACAAAGACGTGTCAAGCATCTTAACATCACTCGCCTACAACAGGAACACACCAGGCTGGCATTTGTTGAGACTTTAGACCATCACCTGGAGTCTCTAAGCTTCGAGCATACAGATGTTGAGGCAGACTGGACTGCTCTCAAGACCGCGCTGCATTCTACAGCCCTTGAATCACTTGGTGTTCCATTACGTACACATCAAGACTGGTTTGATGAGAACGATGCAGAAATCCGAGCACTCCTTGATGAAGAACATTGCCTGCATAAAATATATTTGAATGACAGCAGCTCAACTTTAAAAAAAGGTTGCCTTCCTCAACATTTGCAGAATTGTTCAGCAGAGATGCCTGGCTGTGCGCAAAAGCTGTGGAGATTCAATCCTACGCTGACAGTAACAACACCAAGTGCCTCTATAATGCACTTAAGCAGGTCTATGGTCCGCAACACTCAGGAACCTCAGCTCTTCTGAACTTAGATGGAACAACATTCCTTACAGAGAACGACAAAATACTTGAAAGGTGGGTCAAACACTACAGTGTGGTCCTCAATCGGCCTTCATGCATAAATGAGGAGGCAATTGCGAGATTGCCTCAAGTTGAAATAAACCAGTCCTTGGCTGTTCTACCATCCATTGAGTAAATCAGCAAAGCCATAACACTTCTATCATCAGGCAAAGCTCCAGGGTCCGATGCCATTCCAGCAGAAATCTACAAGGCTGGAGGGCCTCGCTTAGTCGAGAAATTGACCGAGCTCTTCCAGGCTATGTGGAAATTAGAAGCCATTCCCAAGGAGTTCAAGGATACTACTATAATCAATCTATATAAAAGGAAAGGCAAACGGCAGGACTGTGACAACCTTAGAGGCCTCTCCATACTATCAGTCGCTGGCAAAATCTTGGCAAGAGTTCTTCTGAACCGCCTAATTGTCCATCTAGACCAGGGTCTGCTACCTGAGAGTCCGTGTGGTTTCAGAAAAGACCGCGGAACCACTGACATGGTATTTACTGCTCGGCAGTTACAGGAGAAATGCCAAGAACAAAATGTTGATCTATATATGGCTTTCGTTGATCTAACAAAAGCATTCGACACAGTCAGCTGGGAGGGCCTATGGAAAATCATGGCCAAGTATGGGTGTCCAGACAAGTTCATTGGCATTGTGCGCAATCTCCATGATGGCATGATGGCCAGCGTCAGAGACCAGCAAGAACTCTCTGATCCGTTCCCAATCACAAACGGGGTGAAGCAAGGCTGCGTTTTAGCGCCAACGCTCTTTAGCATGGTTTTCTCTGCCATGCTGCAAGACTCATTCCAGAATTACAACACTGGGATTAACTTCATCTACCGTTTTGACAGTGGGCTATTCAATCTGCGCAGGATGCAAGCCAAAACTAGAGTGGAGGAAGTCACTGTTCGACAACTTTTGTTATAAAAGCTTTCAGCCGTTGACAAGTTTACTTACCTTGGTAGTACACTGTCTCGTGCTGTGCACATAGATGATGAAGTTAACATCAGATTTCAGACTACATCGGGTGCGATTTCATATTAATGTCTGGGGGATTTTCCGATAAGCCATCAGGGGGAGAGCAATGAGAAACACAAACAGACATTGCGCACACAACAAATGACTGTAGAACTGTACATAAAAAAATAGCCTGCAGCCTTCTACAGTTCTTTCCAGTCAAATGATGAGAGAAAAAGTGTGGGAGAGGGAGAGATTTACTCACAGAAGCCATTTCCTCGTACAAGGCCTCAAAACCGCCTTCGAGCTCAGCATGCTGTTCCACTTAGGCATGGTCTCCAAACCAAAGCCATCCACATCACTCTGCTATTGGCTTTGGACTCACAAGGCTAACCACAAGCACATGTTCAGTTGCTCTTAACTAACTCATACAGGAACACTTTAGTTTTGTTGCGAACCCAAAAGTCCTGTACCTTTGATTAAGAAATGTGTATGATTCCAATTAAAGGAGTGAGAGGGAGTGAAAGCGTCATGGTGGTTCTATAGTCTGCTATTGCCTGCAGTCACGAATGTTTTCTGATCTCTATCATGTTTGTCTCTGTATTTATTTATTTATTTATTTTATTAAATTCATAGAGCTAAAAATCCATTGTTCAGGGGTTATTTAATGCATAGCTTTTAACGTTCATTTTTAGATATGCAACATGCTTACCTTTTATATATTAAAAATAAAAGATTATATTAATATGTTTTTTTTATTTGTTGTTTTATTATTATTATTATTATTATTATTATTATTATTATTATTATTATTATTATTATTATTATTATTATTATTAATATTATTATTATTAGTATGTAAGATATGTTATCTACTTAATACTTTTTTATTATTATTACCTGTAGTATGTAGCCTCTAACATAGTCTCTCAGGGTCCAGCCCAGGCCATGGAGGATGTGCAGAACCTCTTCCTGTTTGAGAACGCTGAACAGGCGGTCCAGCAGGATCTTTAACCTCACAGGTACTGCCTGAGTCCCATACAGCATCAGACTGCTAATGTCAAACACCACATTGGACTGTACAATCTCCACCTGCGTCGGGTGGTAGAGATGCTGTGTGCTCAGCTTGTCTAGAGCTATAATCACAAAAAACAACACCACACAATTATTATTATTGCTTAAATGCTAAACACATAATATATATCATTTTCTAATCAGTTTTAATAAAAAAACATATAAGATAAATGTTGTGTATTGTCTCTTATTTGAAGCTTATTATCGAACTATGAACTGTCAACAGCCAATCTTCATTTTACTGATTTTCTGTGTGTGAGATAATGAGATAATGACACTTCTATGAAGAAATGAGAATGAGATCAATATTATCTGTTTCTCTTTCTTCTCTGAACTCTCTCTCTGACTCTGTACGACACATGTTTTTTTTTTTTTTTTTTTTTACCCTCAGTCCATTTTTGTGCTGACTAGGTCTTTGCCTGACAATAGACCCTGCTAGACATGAACATAATAAAAAAATGAAAAGATACCTGTCGGAATGGCTGCCAACACTACAGACAAAATGAAAGCTTTATGTCAGAGAAGAGTGAGACAAAGAGGAAGAGAGAAAGGATAGCGGCTGACAGTTCACAGTAAAATTAAAACTAGGTGGATGGCCCCTGTGATGGTCCCTTTAGGCCTGTCTCTTTTCCTTTCATCCCAACCCAACAGGTGTTTTATTTTGTCTCTTTATGAAACCAAGTGTCTGTTTCTCCCACTTAACTCTATGTTTTTTGACTATCATCTCCTTTCATTTGATGTTTTCAACTGCTCTTAAGCTACTTTTTTATATTTCTATGCTTTTTATTTTCAGTATAATGAAATAAGTGAAAGGACCGTTATAAGTGAATTAAAAGCTACACGAATGAAGACAGAAGCATGCACAGAAAAGTGAGGGAATAAAGATGGATATGCGAGTCAGCATATTGACTGGCTAAAGAGGCAGTTTTATGAGAAGCAACAACCTCACTGGGCTCAGAGGAGAAAGAAGGGGACCAGATAAAAGGACAAAAAAAGACAGATCATCTTAAACCCATGCAACTCATGAATAATCATAACAACAGTTACAATACATCATAATACTTATGTATTTGCAGTTATATGTTTAAAAGTATGATTTTTTATAATTCACAATAAACACCATATTAAATCTACTTAATTTACAATATAATGGACTGTATCATATCTTGACACTGTTTATTTAAGATTTGCATAGTATCTTACTACAGCTTGTGAGTGGTTAGATGTTGAGTATTATTTCAGTGTTTCCTGTGAAGCTGATGTTAATTAATTGATGTAAGCATAATACTCCAACTGAAAACAAAAAACGAAAAAAACATTTATATGGTTAAATTTTTAACTATAGTCGACTATAAGCGACTTTGCAACTACATGCCAACTAACTCTCATTAAAGTATTAGTATGCTCAAGAATGGTAGAATCTAGTATGATAGAATAAGTTGACATACTTGCAGACACTTATAGTCAGTTTATCTGTTGGTTGACCATCAAAATAAAGTGTTATCATATATTTAAAGTAGCAGACATACTAATACTCCAATTACTGCTAGTTGATATGTAGTTGCAGAGTTACTTATCAACAGCTGTCTAAAGGGTACCATCAAAATAATCAAACTGATATTACAATAAAATAGTTCAAAACAAATGTGTCAAATTACACATTCATCTGATCTGATCTTATGGCTGTTTGAAAGATAAAATTGTTATAATTATTATTATTACTACTACTACTACTACTAATAAGTGGTCTTTGACTGCTTTAAGTAAAGTAGTATAAGATAAACGGCAAGATATGAGGTGTAAGTGTCATTGAATGGATTCATGCATGAAGTTGATTTTTTTTCTCAGAAAAAAATGGAATATTTTTTGTTGAATATTATTATTATTACTCACACTGATAAAATGTGTCTTTATTTTTCTTAAGATGCAGTATGTTTTATTATACAGCTACATCAGTTATTGTCTTTTGGTTTTTACCACTAGTATTGCAAGATTTATTGAGATCTTGAGAGACTATCAGGCCACAGGTACAATAGACACGCCCTCACATGCTCAAGACTTTCAGAGCGAGAGCCACGTTTAAGACAGCTCCCAAAGGCTAGCTATCAAGCTGCATAAGGTACTTGTTTTGTACATGTATAATAACTGTAATTGTGAATTTGTGTTGTGCTGATTATACTATTCAATGTACACAGCTTGAAAATGCATGAATCAATATTCACCTAAAGACCTCTGAAGTGACAGGCGGCCATGAGGTAGCTAATTTTATTTTACAGTTGTGTGCTAGCAAGCCAAACTGGAGTGTCTAATTGCTTAGTCCTGTAGTTTTCACTGCGTTTCATCGCATCTGAGAAAGCTAATAAATGCGCCCGTACTTGAGAAACCGTGTGCAGTGTTGAAGAGTTACATGAGGCTTATAATACATAATACAACTATGAGAAATATAATCAATTGTAAAAGTGGATGCAACGTGTTCATTGTGTTATAAATCATCAAACTCTTAAAAGCTTTAACCACAAATAAGTAAATATTATATTGTATTAACACTATTATTATGAATATTCATGAGATGTTACAACATATAAGTTTTTTTATAATGCATTATGCATTCGTTATAATTACTTAAGAATACCCTTATAATGTTGTGACAAGTGTCACAACATCCCAAATCAGCTGAACCAACTGGGGGTGGAGTCTCCATTTCCCAGGGCGAGACTGCTGCCATGAGAGCTCGTCGGCTGCAGGATTGAGCCTGCCCAGCATGTGAATGGCATGAAGTGGCCTCAGATGCTTCCGACTGCACAAGAGGAGATGGCGAGCGAGTTGCGAAATGCGGCGAGAGCGAATGTGCTTGTCCTTCAGCAGGGCCCTGAAGCAGTGCAGAGCAAGCCATACTGCAAGCAACTCGAGGCAATTGACGTGTCACTGAAGTCAGGGTCCTGTCCAGGAGCCCGACGCAGCATACCCTTTGTACATGGCACCCCAGTCTGTGAAAGAGGCAACTGTTGACACTACAACATGTCTGGACACTGGTTCTAGGGGAACGCCAGCCCGAAGTCTGAGCACCAGATATTGGCTGAAACCCACCTGTTTTCTTGAGTACTATGAAACAGGGGCTGTAAAAGGACTTCATGTCGGCTGGAAGGACCAGCTCTATCGCTCCCTTCGCCAGCAGGGTCACCAGCCGAAGTAGCCCTCTCACGAGAAGAGGAGCTAGAACGGGGTGTGGCAGAGGACACTCTGTAACTTTAAGGCAGCGGTTCCCAAACTTTTTTTCCTGCGCACCCCCTTCTATGTCCCAACCGGGTTGGCGCACCCCCAATCCCAACTTAAAAAAAAACGCAACAAAGCTGTATTTTATCGCCATATAAAGAATCATGTTTAACCGTGCTTAAATAACCAGAACACGCATGACAATAAAAACATCAACAAAGTTTAAATACAATGCAACAAAACTACGCACAAGCTTCCACTGAGGACGAGTGACAGACACAGGCTCAGTAACAGAAAGCACAGTTATTTGCAGCCGCGTAAAAGAAACATTGCAGCAATAGACTAGGCCTATTAAATGACCATGGAGCTAGCAGCAGCATCATCTCAACCCGAGGCCCGTCACGAATTCAAATGCGGTCCACCATGCTGAACACATTGATTTTTTTTTATTTTTTTTTACATTCATTTACAAATTTACTTAAGAAATATAAGCTATTTTGTGTATCATATATTATTTTCAGACATGAGCAGACCTACTCAGATAACATTACGCATTTAACGAACACATACAAGCATCCACTTTGGCAGAATTCAATTCAAATAGCCATCAACAGCCATTAGTTCGGTAAAATTGAGCATCAGAATGGACAATTTTGTTTTTAAGGGAGAAAAAAAAAGAAATGTGAAAAATGCCAGCGAATGAACACATAGAAAAAATAATAGTTGCATTATCAGTAGTGAAGGAGAGTGCTGGATTTTCGGTTTGCCCCACATTTTACTTGAAGAAGTTCAGGCAAATGGAAACACCATATATTTCATAGCAATCATCCTTAATTGAAGATTATGTGGCAACACATCTCTGGAAAGAACATCATATTATTAAATTCGAATGTACTTTCCATATTTGGATCAGCATAGGGTACATTTGTGAACGCACATTTTCTGCAATGTCGCATGTCAGGGTCATGCTCCCGTGCGCGTCTAAGCCTATTTTAAACTCTCCGCATCTGCGGGGAGACCTTTATGGACCGCTTGGTAGGCGTGACGTAAACATCGTCATTGGGAGAGTGTGTGCGGAGGCTCTGAGAGGACGAACGCGTACCTCCGATTTTTTATGATCGCGCGGACAGGTGCGCGTGGTCAGTAGGCTTCAAAAGCACAATTGCACATGTGGAGGCAGTGTGAAGAAGCCCATTGCTACTCGAACCTGTGCAATCCGCTTGCACTTGGACCATAGTGCGGCCCAGTGTAAAAAAAATGGTTGAGAACCACTATAACACAACGGTTATGGAAATTAGAACGACAGTACATTTAATTAAATTGCAATGAAGTTACAGACGATCCAGACTCTCGTCTATGTTGCCTCCAAATCCCCTCTCTCTTGGCCCCTCTCCTCCTGACTAACAACTTTATCATAAGATGTCCGACTTGACAGTTTCCCTGATTTCAGCCAGTTAAGCATATTTATAATAGCCTACTATATATTATGGAATGAATGAAACGAGTTGGCACACATATTAGCCTGCAGTACATACTGCAGCATCTGTCTTCTACTTTCCATCGAAAACTAATAAATTATTGTTTTTTATTTAAAATAAAAGCGATTACAAAGGAAATGTTTACGGTTCATGTTTTTATTGTATGGAAAAAAAAATTATTGTAAAAATAAACAGACCGCCATTACATGCGCGCACCACTCTTTGGGAATCCCTGCTTTAACGTAATCGAGTCTTGATTTTAATGCAGAGATGGTCATTTCCCCGCAATGAGAACATGAGTCATCCACGAACGCAGTGTCAGCGTGCTGAAGCTCAGATACGTGACACAGCGATCGTGGCCGGCATGAGGAGAGATATATTGACCACACCCACACGGGCGAAATGACATCTTGAAAAAGATGCAAATTAAACCCGTTACTCTTTTGTGAGAGAAAAAGCTCTTTCAGTGGCGCTGAAGCACTCAGGGGAACATAGGAGCTGACTGTGGGAAACCCAGACAAACTGCTGAATCGCGGCATCACACCAACACTGACTCGATTGTAAACACTCTGGTGATAGCAGCAAGCGATGTGCTCGACTCCAAAGCGAAAGCTTGAATGCGAGTTGCTCGTGCTGCTTCTTATATGCGCGCTTTGTGGGGCGGAGCTCGCAATACAAATTCCGCAGACCAAGGTACTCAGCGTATCATTGGCTCGTTTTGTAACCACTCGAAGGTGATTGGGCTTTCAGGCGAGATCCCATTCGTCAGTCTCTTTCTGATGTAACATAGAACATGACTGAAAAGGAAATACAGTTCCTAACTGTTTGCACATAATAACCACTCTCCTACATATTTTCTTTACTAAAAAAACCCCAGCAGAATTAATAACTAATATTTATGGATAAATATACATATAACTGCTGTGCCATGCTGCTCATATTTATCACGCCATAAAAATGCCCCTCCCCATGCCCAAAATGGGTTGCCTGTGGACAAGAATCCAAAATGAGGACTGGAGGGATATTGTCCTGCTCCACTTCACAGTTGCCGAGTGAAAGTTTTATAAGAGCTGTCACGATTCATGGGTCAGTGCGCTCATCTTGCACCTCTGATTGTGTGCATCTGTTAACTAGCAGCAGCTGCGTTAATGAGCGCCAGCTGCAACACATTTGTGGTGCCTTTAAGTTTGGCTGGCATTCCTGTTTGTGTTGTTGGTTCGTTGATTCTCGTCTGGCTCTCTTGTCCAGTTGTGTTCCTGTCCCTCCAGTTGGTATTCTCTGGATGTTATTCCTCACCCACATGGGATTCTTGCGCTGGGTTACTGCAGCTGAGTGGTCTGGATGTGGTTCATCTGGGGTTATGCCATCATCTTCCTACGTTTCTCATTGCTGACTATCTGAGTTGCAAATAAACCATTTTTACCTCGCACTTGGATCTCGAGACTCGTTCATTGTGACAGAATGAACCAACCAGAATGGATCCAGCAAGCTCGGCAGAACTACAAGACATTTTAACCAGTAGTAACTCGCACATGGAATGCCAAGAGGACCAGATGATGGCTACGGGTCGTGCAGTCCAAGAACTGGTCGCTCAGGTTTCTAAACTTGCCACTCAGTTTCAGCGCTTCAAGTTAGAGACCGTTTCTTCTCAGCAACCACCTGCGTCCAATCCACCAGCCGCCATAGAGCTTTGCCTCCTTCCAAGTGTTTTCGGAGGAGCTGAAGAACGTATTTGATCTCGCTGCGTATGGCAGAGAGGCAGCTAGACTTCTTGCGGAGCTGTGACAAGGGGATCGCACCACAGCTGATTATTCTATCGAATTTCGTACTTTAGCCGCGGAGTGCGGCTGGAATTCTGAGGCACAGTTGGACCTGTTTCTACATGGACTTTCGGACACCATCAAGGATGAGATTTATTCCTCGGATTTACCCGCAGGGGTGGATAAGAGTGTTCAGTAAGTCTTGGGCTGCTTCTCTACATCCGCATCATCCCTATGACTGTGCTATAGAGTTATTATCAGGTACGTCTCCGCCTAAAGGCAAATTATATTTGCGTTCCAATCCAAGGGAGGTCATGGAGAAATATATTTCTGAATCTCTTGCAGCCAAGATCATCCACCCCTCTTCCTCTCCAGCAGGTGCGGGATATTTTTTCATGAAAAAGAAAGATGGCTCTTTTCGTCCCTGTATTGACTATTGAGGGTTGAATGACATCATGGTAAAGAATACTTATCCTTTGCCGTTGATGTTGTCGGCTTTCGAGCGTCTGCAGGGGGCGTCATTTTTCATGAAATTGAATCTCCGTAATGCTTATCATTTGGTTTGCATAAGAGAGGGGGATGAATGGAAGACCGCTTTTAATACCCCCATGGGGGCACTTTGAATATCTTGTTCTTCCTTTTGGCCTTTGTAACGTCCCCACGGTATTCCCAGCACTCGTCAACGATGTGTTGAGGGATATGGTAGATCAGTTCATTTATGTCTGCCTGGATGACATACTGATATTTTCTCATTCTCTCTAGGAACATGTTCAACACGTCAGGTGAGTGCTTCAGAGGCTGTTAGAGAATGGGCTTTTTGTCAAGGCAGATAAATGCGTTTTCCATGCACAGTCTGTTTCTTTTTTGGGATACATCGTCTCGGCCGAGGGGGTGCGCATGGATACTGACAAGATTCAGGCTGTGGTAAATTGGCCAACCCCAGAGTCTCATAAGGCCCTGCAGAGGTTTCTGGGCTTTGCCAATTTCTACCGACGGTTTATTTGCAATTTCAGCCAGCTAGCCGTCCCTTTGACTTCCTTAACCTCCATCAAGACTGCCTTCAGGTGGTCTAGTGCACTGGAAGCTGCATTTACCAAACTGAAAAGCTGAAAAGTTTCGTTTCAGCTCCCATCCTTATTGCCCCTAATCCTTCCCGGCAGTTCAAGGTGGAGGTTGACGTGTAAGAGGTGGGGTTTGGCGCGGTTCTATCCCAGCATTTCCTCACGGACAGTAAGGTGCATCCTTGAGCGTATTTTTCTCACTGTTTGTCCTCCGCCGAGCGTAATTATGACATTGTTAACAGAGAGCTGTTGGCAGTCAAGCTCGCTTTGGAAGAGTGGCGTCATTGGTTGAAAGGTTCGGGGGTTCCTTTTATTGTTTAGACCGATCAAAAGAATCTTGAATACATCAAGTCCGCTAAAAGATTAAACTCTAGGCAGGCTCGGTGGGCTCTTTTTTTGGTAATTTTGATTTTTCTATTTCTTATCTTCCAGGTTCTAAGAACATCAAACCGGACGCATTATCCCGTATTTTTGATGTTTCGGGTCCACATTGTACTGCAGAAAGTCTTTATTTCACATGGGAGATTGAGTTGAGATGGTTCGCATAGCCTCGCAAGGGGTAACGCCCCCACCAGGATGTCCACCGGGTCAGTTGTTTGTGCCAGAGTCTTTAAGGTCAGAAGTTATCTGATGGGGTCATTATTCCAAGGCTTGCCATCCTTGGGTTAATCATACCATATTTCTCGTTAAACAGCAGTTTTGGTGGCCAGCCATGGCTCCTGACATTCGTATTTTTGTTTTGGCTTGCTCTGTCTGTACTTTTTCAAAGTCTTCCAATCGACCCCCTGCTGGACTCCTTCAGCCGCTGTTAGTTCCTTCGAGACCCTGGTCCCACATTTCACTAGATTTCATTTCGCGTCTCCCTCCCTCACAGGGAAACATGGTGGTGTTGACCGTGGTGGACCGGTTCTCGAAGGCAACTCATTTCATTCCTCTGCCTAAATTACCTTCTACCAGAGAAACAGCGGTTGCTGTCATAGATCATGTTTTTGCTTACATGGTCTCCCGATGGACATGGTCTCTGACAGGGGGCCTCAGTTTGTTTCCAAATTTTGGAGAGAATTTTGTAAATTACTGTTAGTCTTTCTTCTGGATTTCATTCTCAGACTAATGGTCAGATAGAGAGGGCAAACCAAGATCTAGAATGAGTGTTGCGATGTTTGGTTTCTCAGAACCCCTCCTCTTGGAGCCAGCAGCTCCAAGAGTACATGACAGAGAGTTCACTGGGTTGAGTACGCACATAACTCGTTACAATTTTCAGCTACGGGCCTACCTCCTTTTCAGTGTAGTTTAGGGTACCAGCCAACACTTTTTCCAGAATTGGAATCCGAAGTTGCGGTTCCCTCTGCCCACGCATTTATCCAGAGGTGCCGACGCACCTGGACCAGGTCCAGATTGACCCTGCTCTAGGTGGGGGTGCGCACCAAGGTTCAGGCCGATCGCCACCGGTCGCAACCTCCCATCTGCGTCGTAGGTCAAAAAGTGTGGCTTTCATCAAAGAATATTCTTCTCAGATCCGTCAGTAATAAGCTTGCACCCAAATTTATTGGCCCATTTACTGTCACCAGGATTATTAGTCTGTTGGCAGTCTGCCTCAAACTCCCTCTCTGGCGTACAGGAAAATTCATCCAGTGTTTCATGTATCCAAATGAAAGCCTGTTTTTTATTCACTAAATACTAAATAAATCCACAAAATGCCAAACTGCGAGACAGCTGTGTATTACACAGACAAAACCAGACAAATAAAAGGTCAAACAGCAGAAACCTAAATACAAGACAAATAAAGGCAATAATGATGAACACCTGAGTAGATTAAATGAATTACCATGACATCTAAAGACTGGTGAGAAAATTGAACAAAGCAAAACATGTGACTTGACATGTGATGATGACATGTCCTTGATTTTTTTGTTGTTGTTGTTTATTATTGTTAAAAATATTCAGGTTTGAGGATAGAGTTTAGAAATATTTTAATATAAAATTTTATAAAAGTATATCTATAAAATGGTACAATAGTGACTATATGAATGCATTTAAAATATAATGTAATAATGTTGATGTTTTAAATGATGTACATCCATATTGTAGTGCATCTATTCAAAGATACACATGTGTAAATGTTGCATTCAGATACCTATATAATGAGCAATAGAGCAATAAAACCATGCTGGTTTATGATACTCACCATGCGCGACCCATCCATGCTTGCACTGGTCACATGTCCGGAGGTGGATTTTTCCAGGCTGGAAACACTCACATGTGCAGTTTACCAGAGTACAGCGGATGGCCTGTTAATTAACAAGCAAATAATAATCATTGAAAGATTCATAAACTCAGCATTAAACTCTGCATTAAAACTTCTTATGGCCTTATGCCATATTCATGTAGGGGCATTTAGATGAGCTCTTCCTTCCTCTCACCTGAAACCTGACCTACTTTTGCCCCATTAGGAAATTCCTTTGTTTTGACAAAAGCCGCCATTACTCGATGTGGAGACTGAACCAGAGCTGACCCCAAAAGCTTTTGGTGATGAGGGGTTAAGTGTCCCTAAGAGACAGCCAGCTTGGGAGGACAACACAATGGCACTGTGTGATAAGACATATCCTTAATCACTCTGCCACTGAAAAGACTCCAGCAGGAAGAGAGGTTAGGTGGGGAGGCTGCGCTGTTTTTGTTCTCTTATACCTCTGCTTTCAAGGTCTCTCAGAAATTGAATAAAAACATAAAATAAAAAAAAAGACACTTTTTGTCTTCTGAAATGTTATCTTTTTGCAACACTGCATAACTGCATTTTGTGTCATAATTCATGCCCTAAATAAGTATAGTTCATGTTACAGATCAGGTGTGCAACCGCACGTTTGTTGAGGGGTATGCAAGATAAAGCCCCTGTAAATTATATCCCTTAACATTAACCTACACAGAAAACTTTCTGCAAGTCAATGACTAAGCTTCTGTAATTATTCAATTATATCTGGATAAGTTAATTTACTCACACGTTTAGTAGTATTTGATTTAAATTTGACTTCGTGCTGCAAGACATAACATGCTAATCTTTATTAACAGAAGATGAGGGCTAAAGTCCAGTAACTAGCTTTAACCCCCGATGGCTGTTTTTTTTTTTTTTTTTTCAACACGTTGCTCTCCTCTTAGTTAAGCAGTTTCAGAGGCATTGATTGATTGATTGATTGATTTTGACTCCCTTATATAGTACTTTTCACATATTTTGCTTTTTGATTTATATTTAGAAATAAGATAATCCCTATTATATTATAACATTTAAAAATCACTAATCACTTTTTTACTTTTTTGTCAAAGTTCAGCACTATTGGTACTGAAGTAAGAAACTAGTAAGAGTTTCTAAATAAATCACACAAATTACCTAATTTTAATTCAAGGCTGTGATTTGTGGCAAAATGTGAAAAGTCAAAAACAAAAGTGTTGCATTTATAATATTGTTCGGTATATATATATATATATATGTACACACACACACACAGGCCACTTTATTAGGTTAGGTTCACCTTGCTAGCACCGGGTTGGACCCCCTTTTGCCTTCAGAACTGCCTACATTTTTGTGGCATAGATTCAACCAGGTGTTGGAAACATTCTGATTTGAGCTTTCTGACATGGTGCATTATCCTGCTGGTAGTAGCTGTCAGAAGATACACTACAGTCATAAAGGGATGGACATGGTCAGCAACAATATTCAGGTAGGCTGTGGTGTTTAAATGATGCTCAATTGGTACTAAGGGGGCAAAAGATTACCAAGAAAATATCCTCCACACCATTACACCATTACACCATTACACCACCAGCAGCAGCCTGAACCACTGAAACAAGGCAATATGGATCCATGCTTTCATGTTTTTACACCAAATTTTGACCCTTTCATCTGAATGACGCAGAAGAAATCGAGACTCATCAGACAAGGCAACGTTTTTAAAATCTTGTAATCTTTTTCTTTTCTTAAATCTTTTTCAAATCTTCCTCCTTGAGGAAGCAGCCCTCGAAACAGTCAGCGGATTTATTTTACATTTAGAATTACTGAATTAGTTTATTAGATTAAATAAACTATTAATTAATATTGAGTGCAAGATGAAGAATATGTGTGAAGTTGCGGGTAGATTCGTTGTGCGCCTGTAGTAGGATTGCCAACTGCCCTAATTATACAGACATACGTTTGGGGTAAGATCTTCCACTGCATATTACATGAGACTCGGTTTTCCCGTAATGAATCAGAAAAATGACCGCTTGTCCGTTAGACAGGCAAAACGATCGAAGGGGATTCCCCCTATTGTCACCCCCCCCCCCCCCCCGCAGTCGTATCGTCTCAGATACTACGAGCATGCGTGAACTGAGGAGCATATGCTGTTGTTACGTTACTGTTATGCATGACATGTTAATTGAAATTAACTGTCGAAAAGAACCAGTTTTCGAAAAAAGAACCTGACCTCCCATCACTAGTGAAAAGTTGGTTTTCCTAATTATTATGTTCCCTTGAATATAACTGGAATGGTTACCCCATGCAACTTTAAACTACAGTCTGTTCAGTTAAATATTTGGCTGTAGTTTGTGTTTAAATTACAGTTTTTTCAGGGCCTTTCTGCACAAGGTGAAAGTGCTGCTCGGGCATTAGTGCAGATAATCGCCAGGGATCTGACACCAGGGCCAGGCCGCTCCACTAATTACTATTATATATAATGCTCATTACTGTAGTAACATCCAAAAGAAAACTATAACGTTATTTGTAATTTAACTAGTGTTTCCCAGTTTTCAACCTCTCTGGTGTTTTCTGAACCCATCCGTCCGTCTGTGTGTTATTAAAATTATTATTATTTTTTTTAAGGTAATTAAATGACCACTTGGTCATGTAGCATGTTACATTTTAAAATATTGTTGGAATATTGGCTAAAAATCTAAAATGTTAAGTACTGTGCTGTATTCACCAATTAGACTAATATTTCATTATGAACAAGGTTTATTGCATTGATCAAAATGTTCTGTGTTTGTTATAATGCATTGTAAGACAGTGAGGCAGCAAATGACAGACTAATCCACTTTCTGAAGCTTGGATTTCCCCAGGAAAACATCAGTAACATTTTAGGTGTCACTCATACAACTATCGTTCATCGGATGAGAGAATGTGTTTGGCCAGAGACAGAATCCAATAATTAACCAATGAGCAAATTGACCCACTGCAAGTGTCTGATTCATTTGGAGTAGATGTATACCTCAAGACTCTCACATATGTACAGACTTTGATCGAAGAAATGGATATTTGAAGTTTTATTTCTGCTTCTCTAATTTTGACAGCAAGGTTGTAAATGTGTATATATAGTTGTATATTAAGTAAAACTTGTGGAAACGACCCTCTAAGACATGTAAAATAAAGACAGACTGAAAAATAATTAAATTTATTTTAAAATTTTATTGAAGTACTTTTTTTATTATTATTACTTGTACATAGAAAGAAATGTACATAGAACCAGTTTCCAGAATTAAATGAGTCCAAATCCAGTGGACGATGTGTTTGCACAAGCTTGCAATGTAGATGCAAAGTTATCCATTGTGGTTATTTAAGCTGGTATCATAAGGGTCCTGCTGCAGAAGCCTTGAAGTATCTTCCATTCCAAACATTTACCTGGAGATTCTTGGATGGGACTTCCCATCCAGTCCAAAATGATGTAAGCTTTTGTAGCTGGTCTGTAGTAGCTGTGTGGAAAAAAATTCAGAAGATGCGTACAAACAACTCTTAACATTTTATGGAAGGTTGTTTGCATTAAAACTGTCAAACTGCAATGAGTCTTAGAATGAAAAGTTTGAAAAATACTTTTTACAGGATTTATATTGTAATTAAACCATTTATAATACATATTAAAACAATGATTATTGCTAATTTGATTTGCAAAGTATTCATAAAAAATATAATCTTAAGAACATCTAAGTGTACTCAACTGTGCTTTTTTGAGACACCATAAACTAAAATGTGCTTTTAATATACTATCTCTATTTAAAACAAAATTGTATTTAGTTACCACTTGTAGTACAAGGAGTTCAGTTGTACTATAAGTGGTAACTAAATACATGTTATTAATACTTCCAATCATTGTAACCTAGACGACATACAAATTTTTCCTCAAATGTGCTTTATAATAAATTACAATAAATCTATGAACAGGCTGTGGTCATGTCATGCATTACAGGTAACGTAACAACAGCATATGACCCTCAGTTCACGCATACTCGTAGTATATGAGACGATGCCACTGCGGGGGGTGACGAGGGGGAATAAAACTGAGTCTCATGTAATATGCAGTGGAAGATCTTACCCCAAACCTATGTCTGTATAATTAGGGCAGTTGGCAATCCTACCACAGAATCTACCCGCAACTTCACACATATTCTTCATCTTGCACTCAATATTGTTTAAGTAATAGTTTATTTAATCTAATAAACTAATTCAGTAATTCTAAATGTAAAATAAATCCGCTGACTGTTTCGAGGGCTGCTTCCTCAAGGATGTCGCATTTTGTAGGCCACAATACGTCATAGAAGTTGCCTCGTTTGAATCATTAACGTTAGATTCAAAAGTAAAGAAATTACAACAATTTACACCTCACAATGAATAATGGTCCATTTTAGAATTAAGACACCCTTGATGTATGTGGCCGACAAATGCGACAGTCTTCGAAATGGTGCTTGGTAGCAAATAATAACTTATTCAATCATGGTTTAAATTGTCAGACTACCTCACTAGTTATGACAAATGATGACATATCAAGAACCTGGTAAAGCTTCAGTTAATTACTGTGTTCAATAAGCATCACTCACCTGTCTTTACTCCTCTTGATCCGCCATGTTGAAGAGACTGTAGCGAGTGACTCGTGTTCATGTGTCTGTTCCCGCCCTGGTTGTAAGGCAAAACGAGATTGGTTGGAGAGAGAGCGTGCTGCGATTGGTCAGTGCAACACGGGCGTTGTCTGATTAGGTTAAGCAGATGGTGGGTGGAGTCGACCTATTTGTGGATTTTTCTGCAGTGGTGACGCTAGAATTGTGTCAAAATCCACAAATGCGTGAGGTGATCGACGAATGCACAGAAAGCAATTCACAAATGCACAGAAAGCGATTCACAAATGAATGCAGGCAGAATTGTGCTTTTGACATAAAAACATATTTGTGAATATGTTTTTTACTAGCAAATCCATTTTTTATATATTTGTGAATTTAATTATATTTTGTTAAACTCCTAACATATATTTGTGGATATCATTCTATTCATTTGTGGATACGATTATTTTTTTTGTGAATAGCTTTACATTTATTTGTTGATCATAATCTATTTATTTGGAATAATGCAACAACTCTAACCCCATATATTCGGTGTGGTCTTCCGCTGCTGTAGCCCATCGGTTTCAGGGTTTGACGTGTTGTGCATTCAGAGATGGTATTCTGCATACCTTGGTTGTAACGAGTGGTTATTTGAGTACTGTTACCTTTCTATCATCTCTAACCTGCCCATTCTCCTCTGACCTCTGACATCTCACAACTGCCGCTCAGTGGATATTTTCTCTTTTTCGGACCATTCTTTGTAAGCCCTAGAGATGGTTGTGTGTGAAAATCCCAGTAGATCACCAGTGTTTGAAATACTCAGACCAGCCTGTCTGTCTGTCACCAACAACCATTCCATGTTCAAAGTCAATTAAATCCCCCTTTTTTCCCCATTCTGATGCTCAGTTTGAACTTCAGCAACATCTTCACCACATCTAGATGCCTAAATGCATTAAGTTGCTGCCATGTGATTGGCTGATTAGCAATTTGTGTTAACAATCAATTGAACAGGTATACCTAATACAGTGGCCGGTGAGTGTGTATAGAGAGAGAGAGAGAGAGAGAGAGAGAGAGAGAGAGAGAGAGAGATATAATGTATCTCATATGTAGTAATGAAGCACAGAGACTAAATTTTGTTTAGTAACTGCTTTATTTTTATTTAATGTCAATTATTATTATTTTGGGGTTTTAAAACTGTTAAAGCTCAATAAAAAAAAAAAAAAAAAAAAAAAAAAAAAAAAAAAAAAATATATATATATATATATATATATATATATATATATATATATATATATATATATATATATATATATATATATATATATATATATATATATATATATAACCATTTAAACAAAAGGCTGACTTGTGGACATTTGGTGTAAATGTATGATTCATTGGAGAATGAGACATAATGTATCACAGTCATTTATCATATAAGCCATGATAAATGAGAGAGAGAGAGAGAGAGAGAGAGAGAGCGCAGCAGCAGCAATGCAAACACTGTAAACATTAAAAAGGAAAATGGAAACATCAGTTGTGGGGTCTGACAACTAATGTGATAGTTAATGTTGTTTAATTACATAATTACGAGCTCAATTAGGATGCCAGTTTACATATCAGCAGTGTCAGTATTGTATTTTTCATATTATATATTTATATTGATGACATGCTGAAAACAATAGAAGCTACGGTTTGCATGGCATGTTCTTTTAGGGTTCTAATGCACAACAACATGGAACAGTATGGATCCCAAACTATTTTATGATTTTAGACTAAATCTGTAACTGAAATCTTAAAGGATTATTCCAGCCATATCTATTGATGCCTTTGTCTGTTACATTTACACAATAGCACACACACCTCACTGACCAACTATGATGACATCAGGTTGCTGGCAAACTAAAAGCATCTCGTCCTCTCTAGCACCCACAATATTTGATCTTATTCAAGGCTTGACTTCCAAATGTTGTCAATATCCTGCCATAAATGTACAGGCAAGACAGGAAAAAAGTTGATTGTGTTGAGATTACGCTGTACGCATTCAAGACTAGTGTAATATTTGCATGTGTTTCCATGCATGAAATGCATATTCAGTTGTAAAATGTACACATGAATTATGTGCATTTGGATTGACTTTAAAAAAATACAATATCAACATACTGACAGCATCTAAAGTTTAAACCCTTTTAGGCATGTGCAACTTTAGATCTACAAATCTTTTAACACTTCAAGCAGAGCAGATGATTATGTTTAATATTAAATATGTTTAATTAAATCTGATGGCATTAAAAAAAGATTTACTTAATACAGGTGAATCTAACATAATGGAAAAGTTTTTTGTTGTTTGTAATTTTATAAAACATTAAGCCAAAAAAAAAAGCAAACTTACTTAAATTATAGATTCATTGCACACAAACTGAAATATTTCAAGAGTGTTATTATTATTATTATTATTATTATTATTATTATTATTATTATTATTATTATTATTATTATTATTATTATTCTGATGGTTATGACTTACAGCTTAGGAAAATAAAAAATGCAGTATCTCAAAAAAATACTGACATGGAGTCGATCAGCCTGTGGCACTGCTGAGGCATGAGGCATATCTGTGTGGAGAACTGATTCAGACTACTTGTGCAAAAAAAAAAAAAAGAAAAAAAAAAAAAAATCTCAGTGGATTATTAATTTTAATGGCAAAAATAATGTTTGGAAATGTAAACTGATATTTCCTACTTACACACTACAGCAAAACATATACCAATATTAGTTTTTTTTTTTTGGTAAAAATACCAGTGGCCTAAGACTTTTGCACAGCACCGTATATGTATATAATATATATATATATATATTTATTTATTTATTTATATGCACCTAAAGGATTATTAGGAACACCTGTTAAATTTCTCATTAATGCAATTATCTAATCAACAAATCACATGGCAGTTGCTTTAATGCAATTAGGGGTGTGGTCCTGGTCAACACAATCTCCTGAACTCCAAACTGAATGTCAGAATGGGAAAGAAAGGTGATTTGGCATTGATCGGCATGGTTGTTGGTTTCAGACGGGCCGGTCTGAGTATTTCACAATCTGCTCAGTTACTGGGATTTTCACGCACAATCATTTCTAGGGTTTACAAAGAATGGTGTGAAAAGGGAAAAAACATCCAGTATGCAGCAGTCCTGTGGGCGAAAATGCCTTGTTGATGCTAGAGGTCAGAGGAGATTGGGCTGACTGATTCAAGCTGATAGAAGAGCAACTTTGACTGAAAGAACCACTCATTACAACCGAGGTATGCAGCAAAGCATTTGTGAAGCCACAACACGCACAACCTTTAGGCGGATGGGCTACAACAGCAGAAGACCCCACCGGGTACCACTCATCTCCACTACAAATAGGAAAAAGAGGCTACAATTTGCACAAGCTCACCAAAATTGGACAGTTGAAGACTGGAAAAATGTTGCCTGGTCTGATGAGTCTCGATTTCTGTTGAGACATTCGGATGGTAGAGTCAGAATTTGACATAAACAGAATGAGAAAATGAATCCATCATGCCTTATTACCACTGTGCAGGCTGCTGCTGGTGGTGTAATGGTGTGGGGGATGTTTTCTTGGCACACTTTAGGCCCCTTAGTGCCAATTGGGCATCGTTTAAATGCCACGGCCTACCTGAGCATTGCTTCTGACCATGACCATCCCTTTATGACCACCATGTACCCATCCTCTGATGGCTACTTTCAGCAGGATAATGCACCATGTAAAAAGCTTCAAATGGGTTTCTTGAACATGACAATGAGTTCACTGTACTAAAATGGCCCCCACAGTCACCAGATCTCAAACCAATAGAGCATCTTCGGGATGTGGTGGAACGGGAGCTTCTTGCCCTGGAAGTACATCCCACAAATCTCCATCAACTACAAGATGTTATCCTATCAATATGGGCCAACATTTCTAAAAAATGCTTTCAGCACTTTGTTGAATCAATGCCATGCAGAATTAAGGCAGTTCTGAAGGCAAAAGAAGGTCAAACCCAGTATTAGTATGGTGTTCCTAATAATCATTTAGGTGAGTATATATATATATATATATATATATATATATATATATATATATATATATATATATATATATATAGACAGAACTTGAAACCACCATCACAGAAAAGAGAGGATCACAAGGGATGCTGGATTTTTCCTTCACATTTTTGTACTCAATGATCAATGAAATATTTTTCATCAAACAAACATGTTTCTGTATGTATAGAAATGTATTTGTGAGATAAATCCTAAAGCATTTTTTTTCCTGTACAGCACCATCCTGTTTAGTTATAGGTATGGCCAACATGTCCTAAGTTGTTCTAGTCAGCGAGTTTGTTCTACCAACACTAATAATTCTGCTTTGCTATTCACATCAGTGCAGACATGTCCAGCTAAACGTGAAGGATATCAGTCAGAGTGTAGGCAGTGCAGAGTGGATACTGAATGGAAGAGAGAGATAAAGAGAAGCCCATGGTGATGGTTTCTTGGACCACTGAGGACCCTGTGAACTCCTCTAAAAGACTCAGATGACAGAGATCAAACCACTGACAACCTACTGCAGTATCCGGAGACAGAACTGTAAAAAATAAAATAAAACCCTATTATGCACTTTAAAAAGTTAGAAAAAATAAATACAAATAATAAATAAACGGTTTATAAATATTTGGTAAACACGTGAAAGAAATTTGAATGGCAATATTAATAAAACCAACAAAGACTGAATGGCTGGACATTGTGAACATTGTCCAAAATATAGAAAGGATGACGTTCACATTAAACTTAAGGATGAAAAAAATACTTCTACTTATTGGGAAAAATGGATTGGGTTTATCATTCAATTACATGATTATTGTCTGCTGTATCATAGGAGATATACTTCCATCAATATGTTTATGTAAGAATATATAGGTGACCAAATGACTTCTGTTGTTTAGATAAAAAATAAAAATAAAAATGAAGTTACAAAAAATAAACTGAATGCCATTTTATTAAATATTCGGCCTAATTATATGCTTGTGGCAAGAAGTGGCCAGGTAGGGGAAGGGACCCACCAAAAGTGGATATACAGCGACTATGCCGCCCGGAATATACCGGGACATAACCGCCCTACGAAAGGGCACACAGGTTCGTGGCCAACAGCCAGGGTGAGCATGGACACAGATAGTATAAAACATTTGCAGTTTATTTATATCCAACTAATTGTTCAAACATTGTTTTTGTTTTTTTGGATACAATATAAAACATGCCTAATACACAAGTTTACCAGTTACAAAATGACCAGAAGAAGAAAAAAAAAAAAAAGACCAGCAGGGGCCTTTTGGATTATCACCTCACACCATACCACAAACCACTCAATTGTGAAAACAAATTGGCCAACACCACACTACCCCAAGTGGACACACTGAAAGTATAAAACCTCCGCTTTAAAAGTTCCTACTCATAAATCACATAATTAACTGGTATACACGAAGACATTCATATCACAACAGTTAAACTGTTATACAGCAAACACTAAAAATAAAGTAGCAGTGCAGTCATACTGACATTTGTCTTCAACCAAGGTACTGGAGACCCCTGTAAGTGTAGTTACACCTGCACACGAGACCACTGCTGCTAGCATGCTAAAAAAGGCCTACTTGTGACACCAACAGGGAGATGCAACAAACCCTATCCTTGGTCCATGACTTTCCACAATGATCTAGTACTCAGGATGATGCATCTTGAGTAATCAAACCATTCCCTTTTTAATAGGATCAATCCCAACACTGATAGGTTCATTGGATTTAAACCATTTTAACCAATGACGAAGGAGTAGGAACACTGATAGGTTCCCAGGATGGCATGACATCAGCCAATCATATCTGGGCTAATACCTTACCCTACTACATGCTGTATAATTATCATACATAAATTATAAATAATATTAACTATATGCTTGGGGGTATCATGCAGGAGAATCTATTATATTTACAGTTACTATTTTGTTTAATCCTTTGTTCTCTCTCTCTCACTCTCTCTCTCTTTGTGTGTGTGTATGTGTGTGTATGTGTGTGTGTGTGTGTGTGTGTGTGTGTGTGTGTGTGTGTGTGTGTGTACTGATTTTGTATCTTAAAACTACAGCTGTAATGTGTTTAAACACTCAGAGAAGGGATTACTGTGGATTTAAAGCTTAAAATACAGTTAAAATATTAAGCTAAATAGTCCAGTTATAAAATATATATATATATATATATATATATATAGTGTTCCTGTAGCTCAGCGCTAGCAAGCGCAAGGTTGGGGGTTCAATTCCCCGTGAACACATGATATGTAAAAACTGATAGCTTGAATGCACTGTAAGTCGCTTTGGATAAAAGCGTCTGCTAAATGCATAAATATATTTTAAATTTTAATTTATATATATATATATATATATATATATATATATATATATATATATATATATATATATATATAAATTCTATATTTTATTCAGTTAAATATATATATATATATATATATATATATATATATATATATATATACTTCGTTTATACTTAAAACTGGTTAAAGTCATCACTAATATTAATTAAATAATTCCATAAATTAGACATACAGTACATCATATGTGCATTAGGCCAGTTGTGCACAATCATTCAATGTAAAGTCATAGTGGCAGATTTACAAAACAGGGCAAATTAGCTGTAGAGGGCAATCCCATTATAGTGCCAATAGCAGTGGAACGTTCTGCAGGTGAAATTAAAGAACACAGGCACACAGTTAGGCCCTCAAAAGTTCATCTGACACACATTCAAGAGCAACGCTCTCTCTTCCTTCCTCTTTTGAATATTATATCTGACTCAAGTTCCATATCCTTATATTTTTGTTAAATTTGTGTTCCACATACCAGGGACACAAGTCTGAATATGACAACAATTTATGAACTTGTGCTTTTTTAGCTCTCTTTGTGATTTTACTTTAGATCTGATGTGTCTGAAATCATACATTCTGTAAAAACTGTAAAGATGCTATATGTTTCGAAGTTGTCTTGTCAATCCTCAGGTTTTTATAGAAACCTTTTTTAGAAACCTTTGGTAATGTCTTTAAATCTGTATACATATATAGGCCACCAAATACCAGAAAGTTGACTCTTGTTTAAGTTTTTGGTCAGGTTCTCAAGTGTTGATAAAAAAAAAAAAAAAAAAAAAAAAACTAAGACCAAGTGCCGAACAAGTTCCAGGCTTTTCTCTCTTGACTTTCCCCTCTTGTCACTTGAAATAGCATGAATCATAAACAAATCAAACATAGAGGTATTGTATGTAGCACACTCTGCATGTTTTGAGTCTATCCTTGGCTCTTCTGTTGATAAAGACTCATTCCCAGTAGGCACTCACATGCAGTCACTATTGCAAACACAGGCACTCTATAATTGTATAAAACAAACTCACCACACAACTGACATAAAAAAGCAACAGTGTAATGATTTCTGTATAAATGTGGATATCCTCATACCTACACTGTAGTAGCATTAGTCAGAGCACAAGCATTTTGCTCCCAGGTTGACCCCAGAATCAGGGGACAGCTATTTATTGACCACACAGGACCAGCGAGGATGTGTAGACATACAGAGAAGACCTCTGGGTCTTCTAAAATGTATTATGATCTTTTTAAACTATGGATTAACCTTTTTAAATTAACTTTTGAATGAATTGTATTTAGTATAAGCCATATAAATGTGTTTTCTTAATTTAAACATTTGGAATCTACAAATGTTTGTAGTGCAATTTCACTGAATTATTTACAATTATTGTTGTTATTATTGATAGCAATTTATTTACCCAGAGAGAGAAAGAAGAGGAGAATAGAAAAATATGTATTTTTTCTCATTCCCATTTTTATTTTTATTTTATTTTACATTTTTTACTTAAGACAACACTTCAAAATAGGAACATTGTTTTAATTTCAAAAAGTAGGTTTGTTATATTTGAAGTTATTTATATGTGCATTACCTGGATCTGCATGATGTAATGACAACTTCAAACAGCTGCCCCTCTGAAAAAGGTATTGCTTGTCTAAGACTGTGTTTCTTCATTAACATACAGTATAGTGCATCATTTGCATCATCACGATTGTTACGGTAAATGAATGAGAACATTAGAGCAGAGAGAGAAGGAAAATATAGATAGAGACTCATCCTTGTCTCAATTGCACTCCTACTTGAACACAGAGACAACTATGAGACAACTATGAGAAAATCCCTCCCAGTCCACCATGCCTTCGCTGTCTGGATGAAATGTGTGTGCATGAAATGTGTACAGAATAAGGAAGACTCATTGAAAGTCCATCACACTCTCTTTATCAGGGAGTGCTTTCTGATGTGACGTGTGTGTGTGTGTGCTCTGGCTTAGTCTGCGCAAGCACGGAAAGCACCAGAAGTGATCTCTCATGAGTGTACGTCACTCATTGTTTACTGTTTACCACACGATATGCCACCAGTCTGCACTGAAATATAATGCAGTAATTGTAATTAATTAATTTGTTTATAATGCACCCTATAATCATTGCGATTATAATAAACACAACACATTACTCACTCTATTGACAGCGTGCCATTGGGTCCCTCTGGCATTGGACGTCGCCTCCAGTTTATAAGTGGCAAACAAAACACAACGTGCAAAACGCTGCATCTCAACAGCAGAGAAAACTCAGGATCTTCAGTCAGGCAGGTGTGTGATGCGATACTGTCAATGTCCTTGTCGTCATCTTGTAGTTGTGGAATTGCTATGTTCCATTCGTGACAACATATGCTCTCCACTTCTGTTGGCATCTCACAACACTTGCTACTAAAACCACCAATTTTGAAGAGATCTCTGTCTCTCTGAGGCTTGAAGACATGCTGCTGCAGCGGATGCTTCCTCCATCACTCCTGAGTACTTGATTTGTCTATTCTGGTTCAAATAAATATGGTTGTGAAATTTCCTGTACGTCTAAATATGTTTAGATCTTCACAGTGAAAGGTAACACTTCCGAAATCTCTGTGTAAATGATAGACAGTAAGTGTAAACAATGAGTGACATACACACGAGAGATAACTTCCGGGGCTTTCCGCGCTTGCACAGACTAAGCCAGAGCACGCGCAAACGTCACATACAGGAAGCATGTGCGCCCTCAGATCAGTTGGATGTGGTTGTGTAAAAGCGGTAAAATAATTATATTATTTCTTACACAAACCGTTCGTTTCATGTCTCAGGTCATCAATGTGTACTTACGATGGGGAATTGTTTAATTTGGACTCCTCTGTGCATGCTCTTTGAGGTGGTGACCATAGACCTCCATTATATGAGTCACAGACAAGACAGTTTGACCTAAACATATCAAAATGGGAAATACTGTGGTAACAAAGAAACCTACATCTTGGATGCCCTTGAGGTAAGCTAAAACATACCAAAATTTAATTTGAACCATCCCTTAAAAGTTATAGGCAGGTTTTTTACACATATGCAACAGGGATTGTTTGCCAATGATTTGATTGCCATCCTGCAATCAACCCAACAAAATTACCATCCTACTCCCTGGATCCTACAATGGTCCACTTCATATGACTAAGATGGCCCAATGGCATTATACAGCTATATTTTGTACATCTAGGCTGTGCAGTATTAAGTCATTAGCACTACAAATTGTGGCAGACCTTATATTGCCACATAGTCATGAGAACAAGCAGTGGCCCAGAGTTAATGAGTCTCATATCTCCCCCACCAACCGAGGATCAACTCAGACCTACACCCTCCTCCAATCTGCATCCCATATTTATAATTTTACCACATCCTAACAATAACATGACTTGAACTGGTGCAAAACACACGTCCAAGGGTAATGAAACACACACGTTACCACAGAAGTCTGCTGGGACAGTCTCCTTTGAGAGTATAACCAGCTGGGACAGTCTCCTTTGAGAGTGAACATGAGAACAGGAGAAAAAGAGAGCAAGAAAGACTGAGACCGAGAGAGAAGGTAAGAAAGTCAGACCATGTGAATCAAGCTGGACTTTAGGGGAAAACAAAATGCTATATGTTTCCAGCTGCCTTCTCAGTGGCTCTTTCTTTCTCGGGGCCCTGTCCCTCTCCAGTCTCTTTTGGCCATCTTTGTTTTGACAGGGCTCTACAGTTCCAAAAACCTCTCTTAGATGTGCTGAGATAAGGGGAAAACAAAACAAACTTGTTTTTTCTTGTTTGCGCACATATATGGCTTAGCGCATTCACAATCCCTCATTTCTGTACAGAAAAGTAAATTAACTCAAGCAGTCATTAGGCTCCATTCTGCCCTTATTTATGTGTTTAATTATAGCTCTTAAGAAAAAGAAATGTATCTTGGTGAAAAAGTTTCACTTAGACACAGTGATTTTGGGAAGGACAAATTCTTTTGACTCTGTGGATCTGCCTCAAATCCAATACCTTAGCATGTGCTGAATTTTGAACATACCTCAATGTTGCATGCTTAGTTAGACTTATAATCTGGTGTTTAATTAAAGTTATGTGTTTGTTACATTGATAAGATATAAAGAGCGCTGGTCACTTTAAGAGTTTGGGACAGACAGTGACGTTGACGCTAGAATGTTTTGGCACAGTTCAGTGATGTGAGTGCTGATGGTTCAGTAAGGTTGATGAGAACAATAAAAAGTAAAATAAGTTTCAGTATGAGTCCTCTTTACAGACATAACAATTGGCGACAAGGATGGCTGAGGAATTCCCCGCGCTGTCGCTATCTAAAAAAACACCTTTTTGCCCCATCCTGGCGAACCTACGGTCCCATGGGAGCAGTGGAAAATGTCGTTTGAAACATACCTGTTAGCAATGGGCCTCGATGACGTCCCGATGAAGCGGAAAATGGCCATACTCTTCCACTGTCTTGGTGCCGAAGGACAGCGTGTATTTCGCACACTCGGAGATGCGGACGATTACTCCGCTGTGATTACACTGTTAGATCGACACTTTGAAAAAAAACAGTGTCCTGTTAAAACGGCTGCAGTTCCGGCAGCGCAGACAGCGCGCTGGTGAGTCGATTGCTCAATATGTCGCTGACTTGAGAGGACTGGCAAAACTGTGCTGTTTTGGTGCTTTATCAGATGAGATGATACTAGATCAGTTGATTGAAAAAAACAACCAATACACTCGTTCAGGAGCGGCTGTTATTGGGAGATGATGATCTCACTTTAGAGAAAGCTGTAATTCTGGCCTCTCAAATTGAGTCTGCTGCACAGTGTGCTGCTAAATTAAATACATCACACGAATCAAGTGTAAACAGTGGAGACATGATACATGAATGCACACAAGTTTACAGGGCAGAGGCAGATGTATCTTCAAATGCAGACATACAATATGCACGTCCTCAAGTTAATCGGCGTTGTGGAAATTGTGGGTCTACTAGACACCCATCACATGCCCCTGACTGCCCTGCATGGGGACAAACATGCCGACGCTGTCAAAAACCGAACCACTTTGCAAAATGCTGTCGGTCTGCCCCAGTTCAAGCTCCTACTCAACGAAACCCAAGTGTTAACAATACAACACCTGCGATTATTCATTCAATAAATCCCAGTTCAGCAGGGTTTTCTACATGCATTGTTACTATAGCAGATTCCTGTATTTCACTGCTACTGGACACAGGGGCTAAAGTCTCACTACTCAATATGGCTACTTATGAACGTTTCCTGACACACTTGCCCCTTCAGCCGCCTTCTCTGAATCTGTTTGGATATGGAAGTTCTGCAATTGATGTTATCGGCCTTCCTGTCCAGTATGGCAACAAGGTCCTACCCGACTTCCCTTTTCACATTACACACCATGGAAACAATATCCTTGGATTGGACCTGTTTATTAGTCTGGGCTTTTCTTTGCTGGACAATAAGGGGGCTCAAGTTCTGACTGTCAGCTGTCCCTGGCAACATGAATGGCCAACATTGTTTGAAGGCCTTGGCTGCCTAGCTGCGTTCACTCATCAGCCTCTTTTGGATCCTACAGTTAAACCAGTAATTCAGCCACTTCGCCGCATCCCGCTGGCATTGCGTGAGGAAGTCACAGCTGAACTTGTAAAACTGCAAGCAGAGGGCATCATCGAACCTGTCGACGCCTCTCCATGGGTGTCTAATCTGACAGTGGCTAAGAAAAAATCTGGCGGACTAAGAGTTTGTGTGGATTTAAGGTCCGTCAACAAAGCAGTAATCCCAGATCGCTACCCTCTGCCATCAATCGAAGAGCTGACTACACACTTTCATGGCTCGACAATTTTTTCCAAACTCGACCTCCGTCAAGGCTATCTCCAGGTTCCCCTCCACCCAGACAGCAGAAATCTTACTGCATTCGTTACGAACTCTGGCGTATTTCATTACACAAGGATGCCTTTTGGACTCAGCTCGACCCCAAGTTGTTTTCAAAAAATCATGTCCACTATACTGGCTGGTGTCCGTGGCACTGCCATCTACCTTGATGACATTATTGTCCATGCCCCAAATGCAGTGATTCATGAACAGCGCTTAAGGGCTATTTTTGCTGCACTCAGTCAACACAATTTGACACTTAACATGGAGAAATGCTTATTTGCAGTACCAGAGGTTGACTTTGTTAGTTTTCATGTTTCAGCCAAGGGCCTGTCGCCATTGCACTCCAATATTGAGGCTATACAACAGGTGCCAGAGCCTTCATCCGTAGCGCAGGTGGCATCGTTTCTAGGGATGACAACATACTATATGCGTTTTCTGCCTCAGTACTCCACAATTACATACCCTCTATGCCAACTGCTCAAAAAGGATGCTCCATGGACCTGGTCTTCAGCCTGTTCTGTTGCTGTGCGCATGCTTAAGGAGCTGTTGAAAAGCCCACCCGTCTTGGCACACTTCAGTCTTGACTGCCCCACACTGGTCACTTGTGATGCTTCAGCTACTGCTGCTGGCGCTGTTCTTTCACAACTCCAGAATGGCATCGAACGGCCAGTGGCTTTTGCTTCTCGTGCATTCAACCTGACCGAACAAAAGTACTCCACTGGGGAGAGGGAGGCTCTGGCTTGTGTATGGGCTTGCGAGCGCTGGCATGCCTACCTTTATGGCCGAAAATTTACCCTTCGGACTGATCACCAAGCCCTCAGTGAACTTATGTCTCCTTCTGGTTCCGGTTACAAACCACTGCGCATGTACCGTTGGACTGACCGCCTCCAGCAGTATGACTTTACGATACAGTACACCACAGGCAGAGATAATGTGGTGGCCGATTTGCTGTCTCGTTCTGTGTCATCGACCATTGCCTTCTGTCAGGTGGATGAGGACGGGGATCTTATTAATTTAGTGCATGCACCCCTGACAGCCTTTGTGTCCCTGGAGGAACTCACAGCAGAGTCTGCTGTTGATTCCACACTATCTGCGGTCCGTGAGTATGTCCTGAATGGCTGGCCAACTCAAGTGGCAACAGATATCCAGCCATATGCCAGAGTGAAACACGAATTGTCATGCTGGAATGACACATGCTTGGCTCGTGGACACTGCGCCATCATTCCTGCTAGACTCAGAGGACGAGTGCTGACCATGGCTCATGAGGGCCATCTCGGCATAGTCAAACTAAAGCAGCGCTGTAGGGATCTAGTATGGTGGCCGGGGTTGGACAAAGACATTGAACAGCTTGTTCGGGATTGTGCTCCATGTCTCGTAAGCGGGAAAACAGGCTCACCAGTGCCGCCGCCACTAGGGTCTTTGCCTTGGCTAACTCGACCCTGGGACCACATTCAGCTGGACATATGTGGGGAACTCCATGGTGTGCCTCATATGCGTTTCCTTGTAGTAGTTAATGATCTACATTCGAAGTGGCCAGAGGTTACATCTGTAGGCTCGCTCACATCCAGTTCCATCATTGACTTTCTGGAGTCGCTTTTTGCCCGCTGGGGCTTGCCAAGGACCTTGACGACAGACACTGGCCCCCAACTAGTGACCGCGGAGTTTACCAGCTACATCCAAAGCAAAGGCATCAAACACATTCGAACAGCTTACTATCACCCACAGTCGAATGGGGGCGTAGAAAGATTCAATCAGTCACTAAAAAATGGTCTGAGAGCCCACTTAGCACAAGGCTGCTCTTTCAATGAGGCCTTGTCTCAGACTCTTCTACACTACAGAGCAGCTCAGCATGCCACCACTGGGGTGTCCCCAGCAAAACTGATGCTGGGACGGGAGCTGGAGTTACCCCTGCATAGACTTTGCCCTCCTACTTCTCATGGTGGAAATCCTGTGGTGTAAGCAAGGGTATGCGAACAACAGCTCAAAGCACGAGGCAGATTCGACGCAAAGAAAAAGGCCCGCATACCAAGAATCTTCCCAATGGACTGGGTGCGGATCCAGCGGCCATACCGGAAAAACAAGCTCCACACTTTCTGGTCACAGCCCCAGCAAGTGCAAAAGCAGTTATGTCCAGTTACATTCCAGTTTTCTGATGGTTCCCGTTGGCATGCCAGTCGGCTTAGGAAAGTACCGTGCCCTTCTGGTGCAGATCACACCCGAGACACTGTGCTCCCTTGCTCTCTGCTTGGTTCTTCATACCTTCTGCCCCAACCACAGCATCCAGTGACCTTGCAAGCAACATCCCTACCACCATCTGAACCATCCCAAGGCAGGCCTACCAGATCGCACACTCGGCCTGCTCGCTTTCAGGACTACTTAACGTTCTTTCACACTTAGTTCACTGGGAGGGGAGGGGAGGGGAAATGTTGCATGCTTAGTTAGACTTATAATCTGGTGTTTAATTAAAGTTATGTGTTTGTTACATTGATAAGATATAAAGAGCGCTGGTCACTTTAAGAGTTTGGGACAGACAGTGACGTTGACGCTAGAATGTTTTGGCACAGTTCAGTGATGTGAGTGCTGAGTTGATGGAGTTCAGTAAGGTTGATGAGAACAATAAAAAGTAAAATAAGTTTCAGTACGAGTCCTCTTTACAGACATAACACTCAACATGTGTTACATCTTTGTAATTTTTACCTCGAAGGGCAATATGAAGCGGATAGCACAGCCAAATGTTTCTTTCACTGCTTTTAATGGGAGCCTCTCGCCTTCATTAAAAACAAATATTAACTGTGAGACTTAAAAACAGCACACAAAACTGTTTTGTCAAATCATATTAAAATAATCAATAAATTGTCCCCTCAACACCATCTAATGGCTTCTGGCAACAGGTTCCTGCTACTCAAGATTGTTTCTAACACATCAGCATGATCTCCTGCTAATTGCAGCTTGCTTGATCTAATTATTTATTTTATCATAATCTTACTCTAAGCACATGTGTAGTTTATAAGCTGTAAACAAATATCCAAACTAGTAAATACATTTATCTGAAACATAACCGTGTCAGGTTTAGGTGTACAATATCTACTATAATGTAATTTAAAACACCCAGTCAAGATAAAATTGTAATAAAACAGACAGAAATGTGGCTAATGATTATAGGACCAAAGGATTTTTATTGTATGGGGGACGACTGGGAAGAAATGGAAGTGTAAATATTTGTGGTGTCTAGAAATCTATTTTTTCTCTGTTTTATCCATTCATGTTTTTTTGCATGATTATCATGTTTGTGCCATCCCCATGTGGAGACTTTGCATAGACATTTGAATAATGAAGGGAAGTCATTTAACTATTCTCCAGGTATTAAAATGCAATGTTTTTTTATACGATGCAGCAACATTAGGCATGTTAATTGGGCTCTTTGGACTTACCCCAAAAAGGGACTAAATTAATTACTCATGTCGACAAAATGTCTGAAACATGGAGTGGAAAATAATAACCAAGGTCATATTTGCATTTTTAACATTTCTAATTTTGGTAATGTTATATGTGAGTGGACCTTAACAATGTTGACTGAACAAATAAATGATTAGTGTCTAGTGCATATCAAGTACACACACAAACACAAAAACTACATAGTCAGCATTTTTTAAGCATGCCTCCACTGCAAAAGGTTCAACCTAAAATTATTTCCTTAAAGCTGCAATATGTGATTTTTGTAATTGACCACAAGAGGGCGCATTTCCAACAATAACAAAAGCGAAGCTTGATGACGCTATGAAGCAGGTGACGATGGGAGATGTCGTTTTTAATGCGTTTTCACCATAGCAATGTATCTAAATTGGATAAACGAATCATGATCACGGATGAGGTAATTTATTCATTTTTGTATTACCTGTATATCTGATCGTATTATTTTATGTAATACCCCTCTCTCCCTGGTCCTCTCTGACGCTCCTCGCACTCGCTCCGAGTGGGGCTCGAACCCGAGTCTTCGGCATGGGAGGCGGACGCACTAACAAGGAGGCCAAATGGCTACGTGTTTATGGTTAATGCAGTGTTGTTTAACGTAATGACTAAATATATTTTTAACAACACATATCCGATTGTATTTAATTGTACTGCCATAATCTCGGTCCCCACACGTGATAAAAATCCTTACCTTAGTACAAAGAGGAATATAACTTTGTTTATAAGTGCTATTATTGAAACTAAAACAGTCCATTTGCCACATTATGTTATTTTCTCACATGTAACGTTATTGATAAAAAAAATGCTACAGTGACAGAATGTACAGGCATGTGGTGTAATTCATATCTACTAAAATCATCTTTACTGTAACTATTACGTTACTTGTACAATAACAAAATAAATAATTGATTTGCTTACTTGTCTATCAATACACTCGCTAGAGCAGAGTCTCTGTCAAGTCCAAGATTTTCGCGCAGCTCTCTCCATCTCGTAAACGCCTGGCCGATATTTATCCTGGTTTTATTCCTCCGTTTGTCACACAGTCTGCGCGTATCCGAATATGGACGCTTACGTTTTACTGGCACTTCAATACTCGCCAAAGAGTAATCGTGATCCATAACAACGACAACCAAACCATACGCGTGGCTATAACATAACCACCACTTCCGCATTTGACCATGTGATATTCTTGTGTGGTGGAACATCACATGGTCTACACCGGAAACAAAGTATAGAGCGGACATTGCGTCACTGAGAGGCGACATTTCTTTTCCGGGACGGCCAGTTATTTAAAATCGGAATTTCTCTGAAATAAAAAATCTTTGGAGACTTTTGAGATATTGTAAGTACACAACTGGAGGAAATATATCACACTGTGCATTTCGGAAATTTTATTACAAAATTCCTCCATACTGGTGCTTTAACATTTTAAAGATAGCATGTATTCATGTATTAATTATTATTACTTGTCACAATTAGCTGTGGCCCTCAGTCAAATATTCATAGGAGAGTAATGTGTCATATTTGTCACTTTTGAGCCTCCTTCTACAGTGCTTTCATTGTAATAGAACATTATAGAGTAAATATGTACTTTTATCAAGGTTTGACACAGATCTTTCAGGTAAATATAACTGGGTCTCTTATGGATTTTTTCTTTAGTTATTACTTTTACCCACTGTCAACTGGAATTGGTGTGATGAGTGCATAAAGCTATTGGTTAATGATCAGTCTCAATGAGAAAACTGCTATACATTATGCTATTTCCCCCAGCTACTGTAAATGTAGACATGGACATTTTCTTTTTAGCATTGACATGGCAGAGAGAGACAGGAAGGGACTGCTGATATCAGATTTCAGACATTGCCCTGAAGTGGAAATGGGGTCTTGTCTCATAACGAGTCTTTTCTTACAAAGTCAAGTCAAGTCTGCTTTATTGTCAATTCTTCCACATGTACAGTACATACATACAGAGAATTGAAATTCCATTACTCTCAGAACCTTGGTACATACAGATAACACTAACAGTAGAAAAATAAATATAGATTAAATATAAAGTACAAGTATATAAATATACAAATAGGCAGTGTTGGGCAGTAGCGTCGCTACAAGCAGCGAAGCTACTAGTTGAACTACATTTCTCAGTAGCTTGGTCGTAGCTTCGCTGCTTTCTGAATCAAATAGCTTTTCTGTAGCGAAGCTCTTTTTTTACCAAGTTTTTTTACACCAGCTACATTTTCGCAAGCACTTCTGAAGCTCAAACTCAAATCGGGAAATACAACTGCTAAGATCGCTGATCCTGGATCAGTAGTGACGCGACAGCGCTACTTCATCTTGTTCGTGTTTACGGTGGATAGCAACCAACCATCTTTATGATGCATTACCGCCACCTTCTGCTCCGGATGGTACCACTCCTTGGCCAGTCACGCAAAAAAATATTTGATGAAATGATGGCATAGGATGAGGTCGGAGAACAGTTAATCCCGAGGAGTGAGTCGCCGTGGCCGTACCTCGACAAGTACATGACACTGACCGAGATAACAGAGAGAAAATATGTTTTCAGATACTGTTATGGGGGCGTCTGGAGACTCCAGAGGACTTTGTAAAGGTTAGACGGGTTCCATAAATGTCCTGGAGGGAGGTGAGAGAGACACCAATGATCTTCTCAGCTGATCTCACTATGCGTTGCAGGCACCGTAACACACAGTGATGCAGCTAGTCTGGATGCTTTCAATGGTGCCTTTGTAGAAATTGCACATTATGGGGGCCGGGGATCTGGCTTTTCATAGTTTGTATAGGAATTATAGATGCTGCTCTGCTTTCTTGCCCAGTGCTGCGGTGTTGTCATTCCAGAAGAGGTCCTCTGTTATGTGCACACCCAAGAATTAGGTGCTGCTCATCCTTTCCACAGTTGCACCATTAATGGTCAGAGGAGCATGTTGAGTGTGCACTCTCCTGAAGTCAACAACAATCTCCTTCATCTTCTCCACATTCAGAGAGATATTGTTGTCACTGCACCACCTGGCCAGGCGTCTCACCTTGCTCCTGTAGTTTGTCTCATATCTGTTGCTAATGAGACCCACCACAGTCATGTCATCCACAAACTCATTAAAGAACTTAGAGTTTTGTGACAGTGTGCAGTCGTGTGTCAGCAGAATAAAGGGGAGGGGCTCAGCACACATCCCGGGGGGGGGGGGTTAGATGCCCAGTGTTCAGTGTGATGGTGCTGAATGTGTTACTGCCAACCCTTACTGCCTGAGGTCTTCCAGTCAGAGAGTCCAACACCCAGTTGTATAGTATGTTGAGTGTTGAGCCCCAGCTAAAACAATTTGTGAATGACCTGTTGATGGATGATTGTGTTGAATACTGAACTTAAATCTATGAACACAATTCTGACGTATGAGTCTTTTTTTGTCCAGATGTGTGAGTACTGAATGGAGGGTAGTGGTGATGACATCAGCGGTCGAGCGGTTGGACCGATATGCAAACTGGAAGGGGTCCAGGGAGAGTGTGAGGGCAGACTTGATGTGGTGCATGACTAGCCATTCATAGCACTTCATGAGAATGGTAGTGACAGTGATGGACTTTGTGACTGTTACGTCATCAATACACTTGGTGATGTAGGCAGTGACAGTCTCTGAGTACTCTTGGAGATTTGTTGTGTTATTGTATGTGGTAGCCTGCTTAAACATATTTCAGTCAGTGGTGTCAAATCAGTCTTGAAGAGCCTCTGACAACCCTTCTGGCCACACTTGTATTTGTTTGTGAACTGGTTTGGCGACTTTAATGAGCATTCTGTATGCAGGCATTAGCATTACAGTGATGTGATCTGAGGCACCAAGGTGCAGCTGGGGGAGGGCCTTGTAAGCTCCAAAACAATGTCCGAAGTGTTTTTACCTCGTGTTAGAAAGTTATTGTGTTGGTGTATTTTTGGGAACACACTCTTTAAGTCTGCATGTTTGAAATCCCCAGCTAAGATGATAAAAGCATCAGAGTGGGCTGTCTGCTGCTCACTGATGTGCTGGTACAGTTCATTTAGTCCCTCATTCCTGTTGTTGTTGTTGGAGCAGGGATGTATACAGCAACAAGAGTATGGCTGAATATTCCCTCTGTAGATAGAACGGCCGACACTTAATAATCATAACATAAACTCCACCAGTGTTTGCAGATCAAAACAGCATTCCGGTACCAGGCATCACTTATGTAAACAGCGTGATTTACCTTATGCGATGAGGACTCTGTCCACTCGATAGCATGTCACTTGATTGAGCTGAATAGCGCATTCTGTAGCGTTGTTGCTGAGCCATGTTGCTGTGAACACAAAAACACAACAGTCTCTTACAGTCCTCTGAGTTGAGTGTAGTAATCGGATGTAGTCCAGTTTATTGTCCAAAGAGTGTACGTTAGCCAGTATGATGGTGGTGATATCTGGCTTGTGTGGGTTAGCCATTAGCCTAAACTAGATACCTCCGTGCTTACCCCTCTTCTGCTTCCTCTCACACTGCTTGTGGCACCTCCGCTGTGGGCAAGACACAGCAGTGGGGGTCGGTGATGGTGAAGGCCACCGGAGCAAACCAAGATCCCGCAGCTGTTTGGCGTGCGCGGAGTTTAACTCTAAAAAAGTGGTTCTGTTGACATCGAGTAGAAAATCACAACTGTATGAACACTTAAAGACATGTAGACGTGATGAAGACGTACAAAAACACTGCGACTCACAAAAAAAAAAAAAAAAAAAAAACACTAAAAAACCATTCTGACAGGAGAGAGAGAAGCCGCTGCATGTGGAAGTACCGCCATCTTAAAGGTTTGCAGACCCTCATGCCCAGACACAGATAGAAACTAACAAAATCACTGCCATTGTAGGTATATAGACAGACTGTGATAGTAAATTGATGGATGTACAAAGACTGTAAGTTTTCAGACAGAAGCAGACGAAACAGAGCTAATCATAGAGCTAATCATATAGCTATAAATATGCAATTACAAGTATATTTACAGATAATTTGTTGCAAGTGTCTGCTAAATGCATAAACATAAAAAAACTGTACTTGCAGATAATATAACATTACTGGAATAAAAGGTCATTTTCATGTACTTGATGAGAGTACACCCTCTTAACTTTTTCTTAAAGGGTTGGTTTACTGGGTTTTTCTAGGCTTGATTGTGTTTATGGGGAGCAGTCCAACATGTGTTCATGTTTAGTAAAAAAAAAAAAAAAAACATAATTTTTCACATAATTTACTTTTATTCCAAACCGATATGTCCCTTCTCTGACAAACAACTCTTTATTTCCTGTTATAATGAAGCCCCTCTCTCAGAAATACGCGATGGGCTGAGATTGGTCTGAACATCCAGCCCCTCTCAAGCTCAGAATGTGCTCGGGTTGTATTTTAAACTATGATGTCTTCTATATTACTTATCAATTTGAGCCCGATTAAGATGCAGAGAATATTAATGAAGATGATTATCCAGGACCTGTGCAAGCATGGCTCTTAATGGTATGTTTGTTTGTTTGTTGTCGTCTCATACTTTTAGATACGCTGGTATTTGTAAATGCTGCTGCTTCTGTTAGCTTTTAATACATGGTTTTATTCTGATTAAAGCTTTTAATGTAGCACAGCAACCATACGCGCGTCCATGTATAATGCTTCTCATTGCTTTGTGAAAATAAGTGTATAATTGGAACAGATAGGTGGAGCTGATCTGACGATCTGAATGAGAGAGAGAGAGAGAGAGAGAGAGAGAGAGAGAGAGATGCAGAGCAGGGCGACACGAGGAACAGGATTGAGAACTGCTGCTTTAGAACAATGGTTTTGAAACTTGTGAATCCATTAGAATAGTTAGAAGACAGAAATTTGATTCATATATGCAATTATTTTTACATGCACCATATCACTTTGCAGATATTGTTTATTCTCAAACAGCAACATTACAAACTAACTAATGTTAAAAAAGTGAAATTCCAATCAACCACCCCTTTAACACATGTAAGTACACCTATAAAAATGCACTTTATAATAATGTAAAATGTTTTACTTTACACCTTTTTAATCATTTTATTGTAATAATCTAAAATCTATAATCTATATATGTATATATATATATATATATATATATATATATATATATATATATATATATATATATATATATATATATATATATATATATATATTAAAGAGAAATGGTGGGACAGAAAGCATGCAAATGACCCAATTCTGTCTGCCATCAAGTCCATGTCTGCCAGCCCGCTGGAGTGTACTTTGCCAGCATGCAATGACTTGCCTTCCTTCCAGTCTCCAGGGAAAGTTTCAGTGTCCCAGAAACCAGTATTTCTGCTCCTTAACAAATTTATCAACGTGTGAAATAGTATAGGCAGCTAGTGGCATGCAAGTATTCTAACTTTCTGTGAATTGAAACTTGAATTCAGCACTTTCATTTTTACATTTAAGTGGCTTTAATTAATTCCAATAGTACCAGTATCACAGTTGCTGTTCTCTAGGGAGGCACACGATGTAGTAATAGGCTAATAACAGTCTTTCACTATTATCCACAAAGCAAACACAAGGAATCGAGCTGGGATAGCACAACACGTAGACAACAATAATAACAGACAAAGCACCAGGGGAAAAACACATAAATTAAGTAAGAGAAACTTAATTGGGAGAACTGAAACAGGTGTGGAGGTGTGGAACATGGAAACAAACAAGGCAAGAGAACGGAAACACAGAAAACTATACATACAAATAATATATATATATATATATATATATATATATATATATATATATATATATATATATATATATATATATATATTATACACATACTAAACAGTTACTATACATGTGACATTTCGCCCCCTCACAGAAGGGTGTGTCCTCGCACCGACAAACACTCCAACAGAGAAGGGGGGGTGGCGGTTCAGTAAGAGAGCGTGGAACTGAAGGGTCATGCAACTGAGGTGGAGGCAGGGCCCCAGAAGACCAATGCAGTGCCAGAGCAACTGCGGATGGAGGTGGAGCTGGAGAAAAGGTAGAGCCTGACAGAGCCAGAGGGACAGAGTGATGAGGCAAAGCCAGAGGAGTGGAGTCCTGAGGAGGTGGATGGTTGACAACTGACCAAGGCAGAGCCGGAGGGACTAGGTAACCCGGTGGAGCTGGTGGGATGATGGGCCACGGTGGAGATGAGGGACCTAAGAGCCAAAGCGGAGCCGATGGGTCGAAGGACCAAGGTGGAGTGCAGGCCTCAGAGGCTGGAGGCAGAGACAGGGGATCCTCACACCAAGGCAGAGCTGGCGACAGGAAGTCCAGAGGCGGATCAGATCGCCCAGATGGAGCTGACTGAGGGTGAGCTAAGGAACTGATAGACACCAGCAAAGATGGGGCTGAGGAACTGACTGGTCTTTCAAGAGGAAGTGAGAAATGGAGGATGAAAGGGAACACTGGAGGACAGTAGCTGGGCAGAACCAGTGGAGACCCAGGAGATTCAGGGCTGGACGGAACCAGAGGAGAACTAAGTCAGTTTGAAAAATGTCCATTAGTTCCTCATAAAATAACCCAGGAACCGGCTGCAGCTCACCCTCAGCGGCAGGAATGTGGGCAGGACTTCCCTCCAAGCCCTCGATCTCCACCAGAACTCCCTCGGAGACAGGCGATGTTGCCAGCTCACGCAACTGGTATGGTCCTCCAGCGAATGGTCCTGTTGCTCCAAGTACAGGAGTTGAACCGCCTATAAATTAATTCCCGGGAGAGGGGAGAAACAAAAACAAAATAAGAGGAAAAATGCTGCTATTATATTACTCAATTTGAGGGTCTGCTGTTCTGTCATGGTTGCTGTGCTTTAAGGAGGCACGCGACACAGTAGTAGGCCAATAACAAAGGATCAGGGGTCATGCTGTTTCACACATTAATTGTTTGTTTATATTTTGTTTGTTTATTTTTGTCTTTGTTTCATCTAGATTCATTATAACTATATTTTCATTCATCGCTCGTGGCTCATGCTGTTAGGCAGCTGGCTGTTGCATTGCACTGGCCTGCCATAAGCTCTCACCCCTGGAAGCGTCGGTGTGTCAAACGGTCACATTCAGCACTGATGTCCCACTGTTTGATTTATCCTTGTTCTGTGGTGTGGGAGCTATGGGTCGTCAAATTTTGTTTCATCATTTAAGCAAGGACAGTTGAAAATTTTGGCTATGCTATTGACTAACTGACATTTATTAAGCTAAGTATTATTATTATTATTATTATTATTATTATTATTATTAATTTGACTACTACTCTTATTATTATATAATTATAATTATTAATTTCCAGCAGCCATATCACCCTGTTTGCCCACTGAAACTAAACAGGGTTGAACCTGGTCAGAACTTGGATGGGAGACCTAGGAAAACTAGGTTGCTGCCGGAAGAGGTGAGACCAGCAGAGGGTGCTCAACCTGTGGTCTGTGTGGGTCCTAATGCCCCAGTGTAGTGACTGGAACATTAAACTGATAAAAAGCAACATCTTTCAGATGAGACGTTAAACTTAGGTCCTGACTCTCTGTGGTCAAAAAAATCCCAGGATGTCCCACGCAAAAGAGTAGGGGTATAACCCTGGCATCTTGGACAAATTTGCCCATTGACCTCTGACCATCATGGTCTCCTATGTTTGTTTGTTTTTGTTTGTTTGTTTGTTTTTTTATGGTGTCCTTGTTACACAGGTTACATATTCTTTTGTAAATCAATTTAGTAACGATTAATTAAGCATAATAACATGCAACTAACCCTAAATCAAACCATCATCCTAACCCTAATACAGAAAGTACATGTATTTTATATTACTCAGTACTTAAATGTATAATTACACTGTCACAAGGACGTCTTAAAATAAAGTGTAACTGACTTTTATCTAGAAGACTGAAATGTATTGTTAATTTATTGATTTAATTTATTTCACTACAGAGCAAGAGGTAATTAAATTACTTCTGCGACTTGTGAAGCAGTGGGAAAATGCAATTAACCACAACAAACAGAAAGACATATACTTATCAACTATTGTCTACCACCAAAATACCAGTAGTAGTTGTAAAACTGCTTTTACAAGGTTGCAGTGGCAGAAAATGAGAGGGGGACAGTAGTGATGGAGATAAGAGAAGGAAACATTTTAGGTGCAGTGACTGTTGTACAATTTAAGACCATTGTACAATTTAAGGCATGTAACGATATAACCTTTGTAATCATGTGGAAGAAGGAGGCGGGAACCGCCGCACAATCAAAACATTTTAATATTCAAAATAAATACAAAACAGCGCACCAGCCCCTCGCGGACGACTGGTGCGTGCAAATAAAAACCAAAACATAAAATAATGTCCCAGGCCTGGTCCTCTCTCGTCCTTCACTATAGTCGCTCCAGTTTTATATCCTTCCATCTCCTACATGGGACTCGATACCGGCAATGGGGCGCAGGTGCAGCTCATCTCCAATCACTACACCTGGCCTCACTCCTCGTTCCCACGCCTCTCGGCCCCGTCCCACTCGCCACAAGGCACTATACTGGTGAATTGAAGTACACAGGAAGTGCAATCTGAAGAGGCAGACAGGCTCATTGCAAATGCCTTAATTGGTTGGTAATGCTGTGCTGAAATAACTGGGGTAACTGAAGCAATGCCTGAGTATACTTAATATTATCACATTCAGAATGAATAGTTTGTGTCTTCTTGTTGAGTCTTTACTAAGGGCTGCAGATGACAGGGCTGTGTCTTATTCAGCATCACATTCCCACATGAATAATTTCTTTAGTACATCCTCTACCACCTAACCTAACTCTCTCGCACACCTCTCCTTCATACATTTCATTCTCTTGTCATGTTCATCTCAAAGTTATAGACCAGATTTGAGTCTACAGAGAAAAATCTAAGTTAAGCTATTGTCATTTCAAGCACTGTGATAAATAACCTCAAGACTGCCCACGAAGAGCTCAGGGGAACTACTGTAGATAGCGTGGACTTCCTTCTTTTCTTCCTTCTTTCTCTGCTGTGAGATGAGTCCACGTTCTTTGCCATAAAGCAGAGCTGTGATGTTGTCTTGACTACATTTGCTCTAAACTTCAGTCAGGCTGCTGGGAATTGGGGAATAGTGGTCTTGGCTGTTCCAAGGTCAGGCCTCTCCATATGACAGTTACTGACTTCCTACAAGCATGGAAATCAATACTTTTGGACTGTGGCTGTGCCCTCAGTGTACAACAACACCATTCCTTGACATCTGGCATGTCTCCAGCCAATATCAGGCCCTCAAAACTCTATATGACACACATTCAGTAGCAGCTCTCTCTCACTTCCTTCCTCTTTTGCCTATTATCTCTGACTGTATTCTCATATGCCTCTTTTTTTCTTTCTTTTTCTCTTTTTTTTTGTGTTCCGCATATGGGGAACAAAAAAAAAAATGTTTTAGACTTGCTATGCTTACAGAATACAACATATATGACATATCAAATGTTTAAACTGAGAAAATGTATCATTTTAAGGGGAAAATAAGTTGATTTTAAATTCCATGGCATCAACACATCTCAGAAAAGTTGGGACAAGGCCATGTTTATCACTGTGTGGCATCCCAAGTCGCTCAAGTTTAGGAATAGGAATGTTGTCCCATTCTTGTCTAATACAGTCTTAGGTCTTCTTTGTCGCATCTTCCTCTTTATGATGCACCAAATGTTTTCTATGGGTGAAAGATCTGGACTGCAGGCTGGCCATTTCAGTACATGGATCCTTCTTCTACGCATCCATGATGTTTTAATTGATGCAGTATGTGGTCTGGTATTGTCATGTTGGAAAATGCAAGGTCTTCCCTGAAAGAGACGACACCTGGATGGGAGCATATGTTGTTCTAGAACTTGGATATACCTTTCAGCATTGATGGTGCCTTTCCAGATGTGTAAGCTGCCCATGCCACACACACTCATGCAACCCCATACCATCAGAGATGCAGGCTTCTGAACTGAGCGCTGAAAACAACTTAGGTTGTCCTTGTCCTCTTTAGTCTGATGCCATGGCATCCCAGTTTTCCAAAAAGAACTGACCACAGAACAGCTTTCCACTTTGCCACAGTCAATTTTAAATGAGCCAATCACAGGCATTCAGTATGGCTTTCCGGCCTTGACCCTTACGCACAGAGATTGTTCCAGATTCTATGAATCTTTGGATGATATTATGCACTGTAGATGATGATAACGTCAAACTCTTTGAAATTTTTCTCCTAGAAACTCCTCTCTGATATTGCTCCGCTATTTTTCGCCGCAGCATTGGGGGATTTGGTGATCCTCTGCCCATCTTGACTTCTGAGAGACACTGCCACTCTGAGAGGATCTTTTTAAAATCCAAAATGAGCCAATATTTGCCATGACATTTCAAAATGTCTCACTTTCAACATTTGATATGTTATCTATATTCTATTGTGAATAAAATAAGTTTAAGTTTATGAGTTTATAAGTTTATCATAAATAAGTTTATGAAATTTGTAAATTATTACATTCCTTTTTTACTCACAATTTGTACAGTGTCCCAACATTTTTGGAATCGGGTTTGTAGAATGAAATTGGATTGGAAATGGTGGTGTAGACCTGAAATAGAACTGGCCTGTACATATTTGAATCCAACTATGTTCTCAGTTGGATTCAAAAATACTTTGTGCGCATATTCAGTGGCATCTTACAAACATGTGTATATTTATTGAAATCTAAGCCTACTACTTACAAACTAGTCAGTGGATAAGACTTAATATTTACTAAATGTCTGCTTATTTAAGTCTTCTGACATACAGTATTGTTCAAAATAATAGCAGTACAATGTGACTAACCAGAATAATCAAGGTTTTTCGTATATTTTTTTATTGCTACGTGGCAAACAAGTTACCAGTAGGTTCAGTAGATTCTCAGAAAACAAATGAGACCCAGCATTCATGATATGCACGCTCTTAAGGCTGTGCAATTGGGCAATTAGTTGAATTAGTTGAAAGGGATGTGTTCAAAAAAATAGCAGTGTGGCATTCGATCACTGAGGTCATCAATTTTGTGAAGAAACAGGTGTGAATCAGGTGGCCCCTATTTAAGGATGAAGCCAACACTTGTTGAACATGCATTTGAAAGCTGAGGAAAATGGGTCGTTCAAGACATTGTTCAGAAGAACAGCGTACTTTGATTAAAAAGTTGATTAGAGAGGGGAAAACCTATAAAGAGGTGCAAAAAATGATAGGCTGTTCAGCTAAAATGATCTCCAATGCCTTAAAATGGAGAGCAAAACCAGAGAGACGTGGAAGAAAACGGAAGACAACCATCAAAATGGATAGAAGAATAACCAGAATGGCAAAGGCTCAGCCAATGATCACCTCCAGGATGATCAAAGACAGTCTGGAGTTACCTGTAAGTACTGTGACAGTTAGAAGACGTCTGTGTGAAGCTAATCTATTTTCAAGAATCCCCCGCAAAGTCCCTCTGTTAAAAAAAAGGCATGTGCAGAAGAGGTTACAATTTGCCAAAGAACACATCAACTGGCCTAAAGAGAAATGGAGGAACATTTTGTGGACTGATGAGAGTAAAATTGTTCTTTTTGGGTCCAAGGGCCACAGGCAGTTTGTGAGACGACCCCCAAACTCTGAATTCAAGCCACAGTACACAGTGAAGACAGTGAAGCATGGAGGTGCAAGCATCATGATATGGGCATGTTTCTCCTACTATGGTGTTGGGCCTATTTATCGCATACCAGGGATCATGGATCAGTTTGCATATGTTAAAATACTTGAAGAGGTCATGTTGCCCTATGCTGAAGAGGACATGCCCTTGAAATGGTTGTTTCAACAAGACAATGACCC